>NW_009728862.1:214823-227807 GCF_000703405.1 Apaloderma vittatum
CCACCCCTTCCCTTCCCACCCCTTCCCTTCCCTTCCCTTCCCTTCCCACACAGACACCGGCTGGAGAAGGGAGACTCAATTTCCACGGACTTTCAGCTGGTCTTTAAACAAAGCCAAGGAGTCAGCATGAGAGTCTTGGTCAGGTCTGAGGGGATACACAGATCTATCTCCCACCCCAGGCTCACAGTCGCTTACTTGTTTCCAGCCATGGCAAGCTATTTGTGTCCTGGTTTTGATCCCATTTTACTTCGCTGGTTTCCATTTCTGTCTGTTTTATTCACCAGTATTTTATGTTGTGAAGGCAGAAGTTTTGAATCCTCCCAAAGAGAACTTCTTATTCCCCAGGGGGAGGAAAGTCAACTTTCATTCCTCACTATGACTGTCTTTGATTTGTGAAACCGAGTGGTCCATGAAACAGCACTGTGGAGGAAAACGTGATGGGTTCCAGGTAATGAACAGCAAAGCTCTGAGTAGGTTAACTGGCAATAGGTGATATAAATCATGCAATCAAAACAGCCAAAGTTTTTGGTGGAGCCAGTAAGGCAGCATATCATCACTGGGCAAGGTTGATTGCTCTTGCAAGGGAAAAAAACCACTTTTTTTTAATGCTGAATAAAAGTTAGCTACCTTTAGCGGCAGCAGCTGTTGCAGAGGTATGTAATCATGTATCTGAGAAGGGAGTTCTCGATGTGAACTTGTGCTCGTGGGTGCCCCTGTGACAAAGGTAATTCCCAGGGGGAAGGAGACAGGAGGAAAATCCTGCCTTTGTTGTGTCATATTCTAGAATGGGAGTGTGACACCTCATAGAAATGAAGATTGTCAGAATCAAGTTTAGCAGCCTAAAGTAACACGATGTAATGTAAAGTCTGCTATAGTCAAAATTCTATGTAGATCTTTGGTGAAGTGCACATCTTCAGTGCTATCATCCTGAAAATTCACTTTCTGATTGAAATTTTTCATTACTCATCTTAACCTAAAAGTTAATTTGGGTGGAGAGGTTGTTATATCTTTTTCTGAATTACCGAAAGAGTTTACCTCCCCTGTACAAATAAATGTCCCTAGGGAAAACCAGCTGATCCCTTAACACCTTGCTCCTGTATCACTTAAAATAGTGAGAATTTTTTGTTTTTAAAGAAATAAAAATATTTTGGTCCTCTCCCTTCCAAAAAATGTGTGGATATTTAGAAATGAGGGCTTGTGTCATGAATGGATCTGTGTCCATACTTCTTTGTGTAAGCATTATTTCTTATTTGTATCAAGTTATACTCAGCAGGATCTTCACTTCCTAATATTATTCTAATTTAAAATTAATAAAGTTTAGTTGCACTGCATGTAAATGTTAGGTATCCAACTTGCATAAATCATGAAATGAAGTACTGTTCTCTCTTGAAAATATAATTAAATATAGATCACAGAATGATCTCAGATGAGCAAATTCACTTGGGTGCTCAAGCTTCTATTTGACAATTAAACGTACCCCTATGATTCAGAAAGGTAAATGTGACATTTTAGCCAAAAGGTAATAAATGGGATTTAAGATGTTGACTTTCCATCAAAATTGTGTTTGCTTCTGAATGTGTAACAATAGTGTATTTATTTCTGGATAATTATTTCAGTGTAATGCAAACAAAATATCTTTTTTTTTTCTCATTAATGAGCTGCTGCCTCATTAGATGAAGATTTGTAACAATCTGATACTTGAGATCAGTTAGAATTATCATCAAAAATGCAAAATAGTTCCAGTGTTTCACATTTTGAGTTTATCGAATAGGATTTGTCATTAATCTGCTGTCAGACACAATGTGTAATAGATGAGCAGAGCAGCAGAGGAATTTGCAGGATCATGTGTATTCTTTTGTGGCTGAGCTGATTTTTCTGTTCTGTGTTTGGTGTTGACCTGCTAATGTCATGACCATTAGAGATACAACCAAGTCTAGCAAGCACACTACTTAGAGAAATTCCTCTGGTTTGAACTGCATATTGAGTGTATTAGAATGGTTACTGTTGTGCCCTGGGCTAACTCCATTCCAAGATTATAACACTTTTTTTTATTTGGAAGAGAAAGAAGGTGAGACAGGAGGGACCCTGAATCAGCTGCACACTTGAACGTGGCCCGGAAGGCCACTGGCATCCTGGCTTGTGTCAGAAGCAGTGTGGGCAGCAGGAGCAGGTGTGTAATTCTGCCCCTGTGCTCAGCCCTGGGGAGGCCTCCCCTCGAGCCCTGGGTGCAGGTCTGTCCCCTCACTGCAAGAGAGATCTGGAGGGGCTGGAGCGGGTCCAGAGGAGAGCAGCGAGGCTGGGGAAGGGACTGGAGGGCAAGTGCTGTGAGGAGAGGCTGAGGGAGCTGGGGGTGTTTAACCTGGAGAAGAGGAGACTCAGGGGGAACCTCATCACTCTCTACAGCTCCCTGCAGGGAGGGTGCAGTCAGGAGGGTCGGGCTCTTGTCCCAGGACAAGAGGGCCCGGCCTGCACCTGCCTCAGTGGAGGTTCAGGTTGGGTCTCAGACAGCCCTTCCTCACGGAGAGGGTGCTCAGGCACTGGGATGCTCTGCCCAGGGAAGTGGTGGAGTCACCGTCCCTGGGGGGGTTTGAGGAGAGGCTGGATGTGGCACTTAGTGGCGTGGTCTAGCTGGTGTGGGGGTGTTGGGACATAGGCTGGACTCGATGATCTCAGAGGTCTTTTCCAGCCTCAATAATTCTGTGATCCGACACCAAATGTGTCTCTTCTGCACTGTCGAAGTATCAAGATAGAACTCAGGCAGTGAAAAGTGTGAACGTCACCAAGCAGCAAACAATATACCTAGGACTGCTCACTGCTGGGTTGTTTTTCTTTTTTATTTTTCTTCATTTTTTCCTCTAGATGTTTTTCAACACAGAGTTGAAAATGGTCTCCAGAATTATTCTGCTGCTGTTAACAGGTGGCTAGCGGTGAACACTGGGGACACGGGACAGAGGCTGGTCAGAGCTCAGCAGTCCCCCTAGTTTCTTGCTGAACTGTTTCCATTTCTGAGAGCTGCAGTACAGAGTAATGGCTTCATAGAACATTGTCCTAAAGTCCATTTTTAGATAGAATGTTTTCACCAGACTAGACTATGAGCATTACTTCCCTCATATGGGGATACCATCTGATCCAGTCTGAGCCAGTAGAAGGGAATAAAGTGTGATGTTGATTCTAAGAGTAAATCTGAGTCTCATACCCAGCATTCACAGCTCTTCAGGATGAGCTTCTCTTTCCCCCAAGTGTGGAAACACCTGAAAGCTGTGCTGAAAAAAGGGATGTGGGATCCCTGACCTCCCTCAGTCGGGCTATTTCCAGATGCTGGCACACTTATGAGTGATAGGAGTTTAGTCTCTGTAGATACTTCTGTCCAGTGGGCATGGATCACAAGAGGGGTAAGCGTACCAGGAATGAAATATATGTGACCAGCATGCTCTGAAGGATAGGGTGAATTTGTGTGTGGGAAAACACAGATGTCACAATGCTATCAGGCAACTGACAGTCAAGTTTGGAATTTCTTTAAGTTTGGGAAGAAGTGATTGTTGTGTGGTAGTGTTTGAGAAGTTGAATACCTGTGACCACTGAGACCTCGGCAGCTGAAAGTAGTCCTCCAAGAGCACTCGAAAGAGTCAGTGAGGAAAAGAATGCACAAGAAAGGAGGCAAGGACAGCCAAGACGAGGATGGGAGGCGAAAGAGAAGCAGATTCCTCAAGTACAGGAGGAGGAAATAGAACAGTGGAGGAGGAAGATGTTCCAGAAGAGAAGAGGTGCTCCAGAGACAGGAGGAGGTAACGAGTGAGGGGTAGGAACTGGTATGTAGGCACAATGGAAATAGAGTCAGGTGCTGGAGAGTTGGGGAGTGGCAAGGAAGGAGGAACAGAGGTGCATCACTGAGACTTGGAACTAGTTGGATGATTGGTGCAAATACACAGAGAGAAAGAAGAGTTAATAAAAAGGGAAATTGCCAGGAGAGTTGGAAAGAAAGGAGACAATGTGGATAAGAAAGGATTAAGCTTAAAGCAAGGGAGCTATTTTGATTAGTGCAAATTACATGAGCATAATTAGTATTTAGAAGGGAGAGAGAAAAGGCATTGTTGAGATCTGGACCATGGTTTGAATTATATTTTCATGATAAAATACAAATATGAGTAAAAAATATATAATACAAAACTGTGCTCTCCATCTGTCCACTTGGATTTGTAATTATAACAGGAGAATGAAGGAGAGGTCTGACAAGGACAGCGCAGTGGTTCTGCAAGCAAATTTGTAGAAGTGGCTTCGTGGATATGGTGACATAAGAGAAAGCAACAATACCAGCAAAGGGATGCTGAAATCTAGCACTGCTGGCAGAGCGTCTGCACAGGTTCTTCCTGCCCTTTGTTTTCTCATCTAAGAGGGCCTAACAAGGGTGTTACTAACCAGTTCTTCTCTGGTAGCTCAAGCGATGTAATGGTTGCAGATCTTGAGGTTTCAGCCAGCAAATCACCAGAGCCTAAGGAGAACCTGTCTTCTCTTACTCCTTTGGTAGGCTCAGCATATACTTGGAGACAAATTTATCTTTACTGTAGAAGTGGTTGTTCCTAGCAGTGACTTGATTCATTAGAACACTGGCAGTACCTACTACTGTGCCTTTCTCGGGAGGTGTTTCATCTGGCTCTGGAATACTTCAGCATAAAAATTAGGAATAGGATGGAGAGCAACACAGGGAAATGGAAAAGAGATAAAGGGGTTAGCTGCAAAAGATTTTAAATGTTTATCATACCTGTCTTTTCTGTATAATACTTAAAAAAAATCTCAGGTCCATCTAAAATATTTTATCTTATTTCCTCTAAGACCTGAATCAACATAAAAATGAGTTTGGGGAATACTTAAAGGTATTCTTAATCCATCTTTGTTCTTTTCAATACACTTTAAATACATTTCCGTTAACTTTCACAATACTGCACAATGTTCCTACTTCTAAGAGCTACTTGACCCTTTGCTCAAAGTCTATCACATAATAACGCATTAACATAGAAATGATTCTAAGAGGTGAAGTGGAAAGCATTGAGTGGTTACAATCTTCCTTCCTCAGCTGGATAAGAAATGTAAAGAAAAATATTTTATATACACATTATACATTTTTTCTGCTGCACAATATATATCCAAACAATCAAGAATTTTCATCAGTAAATAAATACCAGCTCTGCACAGCATTTTAAGAAGATAAATACTGCCTTTTTTAGGAAAACAAAAAATCAGAAAAACCTGGAAATTCAGCGCTCTGTGATTTGCCATGGGTGCTGTGGAGAAGCCATAATGCCTGCATCCTTTCTGCTCCTCTTAGCTCAAGTCAGTCCACTCCAGCCACATTCACAACAAGCTCATTGGCACTGGAAAGGTAATTATTGGCTTCCTGCTCAGTTATTGTATGTGCCTCAGTGTTGTAAAACCTGACAATGCCGTTCAGTTGAGCTGATGGCAAAATCTCCCTTTTTTCTTTAATCGTCAAGAGTCTAATATTAGTAAAGACTCAGAATCGCAAAACTGTGATCTCCTGGTTATATTTTAAGACTCTCATCCTAAATATTCACACTTAACTCAGTGAAGAAAAGGAAATCAAAACACTGTGATCCAAAGGTGGAACCAAAAAAGCAGCCCGAGAGTCACGCCAGTTGGTGTGTTCTGAAAGGCTGGTAAAAGTACATTGAAAGGTCACCCTTTACCCAGAACTAAGAAGAGGCTTGGGAGAAAAGTGGATAATTCTTTTGCCCTCCCAGTTCTCTGGCAGGTGTGTTTGATGGGCTTTTGCAGTTTGTGGGTGTCTGTGTTTGAGGTGGGCAAAGGTGCACTTCTTTGCTGTCATCTTTTTCTTGGAAGCTCTCAGCGATTATTTAAGTCTTCTCTGTCTCCTGAGGAAGGAACAGACTGGGGGAAGGGGAAGAACTGAAGTAGGTGAAGAAGTGGAGAAGATGTGGAGAAAGTCTAAAAGGGAGAGCTCAGATTTCTGTTCAAGCCTGAGAATGGATAGCCTTGCCAAGTGCAAACACTCCTCTCAGCTTAGGGAAAGTCCTCATTCTGTGGTGAAGGACAGAAGAATGATCTAGATTTTCTGTCTTTATCCTTTTTTCATGGAGTTTCAACCCCCTCTATTCAGATTAACAGTGCTCAGCATTCCTTGGAGAGCAGTTGCATAAGGGAAAAAGCAGAGGGGAGGGATTTGTGGTTGTGGGTTTGTTACTGATAACAACTAGCCGCGTGATCAGCGAGTTAATCAGGGTAGACATGCATAGCGTTTGTAGTAGGGAGTCAGAGGTTCACAGTCAGAGATTGGTGGTTTTATTTCATCTTCTCTGATACTTTTGGTGCAGATCATAATAATGAATGTGCATTTTTTTTTCTCCAAAAAGATGATTTAGAGAAGAACATTTTGTTTCCTAAACCCTAAGTGTAGGGTTTAGGACCTGGAGGACTGTAAGGATTTTCTTCTCTAATCTGTGGGAATTAGCCCTGACTGACAAGGAATAGCATGCAGTTGCCTTACAGCCCTCTGTTAACTCGCAGATGTACGGTATCTAGACCTACGGGAATAAAGAGGTTCTTGTTTGAGGTGGAATTCATATGAGGATCCAACCAAAAGTGTCGATGCTGCAACAGAGGTTGCCATTGTGTCCTGGAGGAAAATCAGTGCAGGTTGGATAGCAAAAAGTACTTTTTTTGTTTGTTTTGTTTTTGGTAAGTCTTCCTTATAACTACTGATCAAGACTGTGTGAACAAGAATAATATAAACTATTGTGTAGTAGTTTGCTAAATGTAAATTCACTGGATATTGTGCTACGTAAATACTATATGTGTAGTGTGCTGTGTTGTCATGCTTTCTGATGTTCTAGCCGGGCTTTAAAGCAGTGTGTCTGAAGAGAGCCTTTTACCTTTCCAAAAATTTAGTTGTGACTGATAAACCATGATAATCATTCAAAGAAAAAAATGTTAAAGTAGTGAAAAGCGGATAGTCAGTTAAATGCATTGAATGTGGTAGTTGGAAACAGCGAGCGGAGTATGGGAGAAGTTACCAGAGAGAGAACCAAATATGCCAGAAAGTCCTAGTGCAATGTTTGGTTTTTTGTTGGAGAAATTGGGGAAAATCTCTCAGACAGGATTACAGCTTTTAAAAAAATTCTTAATTGAGGCGATGTCAGATCTCTCATAAGAACTAATGTATGGTTACAAAACACTCCTTTCCTAGAAAGGGCATTTAATGTTGTGTAATACATTTCTCTGTCCCCTTATTGCTGAAGGATGAACAAATCATTTAAGTGTGGGGGTTTGTTTTGGCTTTTTGGGGGCTTTTGTTTGCGTCCCCCACTACCTACTGTCAGCTTACCTGCTGGAATGGAAGCAGAATGCAACCCCAAACAAGTTGGGTTCAGGTGGGACGGGAATAAAATGGTCTTTATCTGTAGGTCAACCATTCCCATCCTCGTTGTTGTAGTAGTGAGTAGAAGCCAGTGCAAAGCTTGGTGAAGAGTTGTTCACAAAAGAAAATTGTTTTCAAAGCTGATATTTTTATGTTTGCTTGCTGACAGTTAAATGAAGGGCATAGGCCTCTATGAATTTGAATGTTACAGTGGGTTGTCGATGCCGTGTGACCGAGGTGAGTTGTTCAGACACACCTCTCTCAGCCAGTCACATTCAGGAAAACGAAGAAGAGGGAGAGCTGTAACTCCTGTTTATTGTTTGACGCTAACTTCAGTAGTTTGGCGCTGTCTTGTGCTTGAAGTGCTTGGATCTTCTTTGGTGTTCCAAACTTGAGTAGGCTTAAAATGGTCAAAAGGGGTGCTTCCAAGCTTTGAGAATTGCAAAACTTTTGTAGCACCAAGTAAAATGAGTTTTCTAATATCTATGTGTATTTATCTCTATGCATATTGTTTTATATTTGTATTTATATACCTGTATGTGTATAGATGCACGGTATTTGATACGTTCCCCTGCCTCTTTCAAATATCAAGTGAATTTTAACAATTTTATGTATGTGTATAGATGCATGGTATTTGATACGTTCCCCTGCCCCTTTCAAATATCAAGTGAATTTTAACAATTTTCTGGAGTCACTGGATCCTTATCCAAACCCTGTGTGAGATAGCGAGGTTCACTATGACGTGTGCTCCCTAAAAGCTGTGCTAGGGTGGCACTGTGCCTGATTTTACAAACCTTGCACCCGAGCAGCTGTGGTTAGGCTCAGCACCCGGCCATGCTGCCCTGGGCAGCCCTCTCAGCTTCAGAGCCTCTTTGCTACGTGTGCTGTAAACATGACACCAGATGCCACCGCACAGTGACCCTGGGTAGGAGGAGGGTACCTGGGTGGCATCTTCTTGTCAGGGCTGATGAAAGGAGAGCTTGGTGCCCACCCACTGGATTGCTGCTTTGGGGATTGATTCTTATCCTCTTTCTTCCAAGGGTTAATGCAGAACTCATGTTTTCCATTTAAAACATGCACAGAAGGGGATTCTGTCGTGGGACTTTCTCTGCATTTTACATTAAACAGCCTGATCACCAAGCTACAGAGGAGTTACCTCCTAATCTGGCTTTGTAGCCCAGTAAAACCTGCTTTGCTGGCGGGGATTCAGGAGCAGAGGTGAGGAGTGTCTCTGCCAGAATGGTTACTGTCCTGGTGCTTAGAGCATTTTTCTGCAAGACAGAAATGGTATCTTCTTGGGTTTTTTGGCTCTTGAAAGGCTTGAGATGGGTTTCATTTCCTGTGCATAAGGATGATAGGCACCTCCATCCCTTCTCTGGCTGAGTTTTTATAGAAACCTGTAGCAGTGATTTTGTGAATGGCATGGGATGTGGGAGTGAGGTCGTGGGAGGTGATGTGTAAGGAAGCCCTGGGTCCTTAGTCTCAAGGATTTCAGTTGTCTTAAGGTGGAAAATGTTACATTTCTCACTCTTGGTAGGACTCAGACAGTCTGCACAGAGATGGAGCTTGAAACAGATGGGAAATGTCAAGGTTAAAATGCAGGACCGGCTGTGGGCTTCCAGCAGCACGGTTAGCATGTGAAAGAGGAGCATTCCAGGTCAGCGGTTTTGGTTTAGACATTAAAAATTCCGTGCATTTCCCTGAAACCTTGTTATGGTTCAGGACTGCCAGCCTGGCCATTCTTTGCTGTGTTGCACTGAGGACTTTTCTTTCTGCTCTGCCGCAGTGAGCCTCAGAGCTGTTAAGAAACAGGGTCTTGTCCATACCCAGGCTGTGAGCGTGGGTACGTTGGCCAAGTCTTGGGCTGCGCAAAGACCCCATGTGTTTCCACAGAGGCTTTTTCCTGAGAGTTTTGTGCAAGTATTCTGAGAACCCGCACAGAAAGGGCTGCTGACACATCAGGCACAACTGCCTTGGCAGGACAAGGTAGATCAGGCCCTAAATGTTGCCTTTGCAATAAGAATTGCAGGTTACGCAGTCATTAGCTGCGCTGTACTTTGGATGAGAAGTTACTGTGCTGGTTCCATCTACTTAAACCTCCTGGTTCTTTAAATAGGTGTCCTTGGCCAGCTTTTCTCACTCCGTTAATCCTAGCACAGATGAACCAGGATGAATATAAATGTTTATGGCAGTCTTCACAGCTGCATATGGAATATATCCGATTGTTTGCATATAGTCAGTGCTGTGGGTTTGTAATGTGATGCTCTATAAAGAATCTTAGATAATCTTTCTGAAAGGAGCTGTGTAAATGCAGATATAATTAGCTTTATGATTTTTTTTTTTGGAAACAGATATCTTTTAATAAAGCACTGGAGCGCAGAATAGCCATTTCCTGTGATTTTCATTCACATAATATTTATAGTGCTACAGAACAAATGAACCATTGAAAAAGGAGAAAAATTAATACTGTGAATAAACTTGCCTTGAGAGGAATTTGTGATAAAATTATGAATCTAACAAACTTCAGTAAACCAATAATCGCTCCTCCTGGATTTGTGAATATGAAAGCTCAATGGGATTTGTTGTAATCCCTCCCTGTGAACAGATGGGCGGATTGCAGGTCTCTGCAGAAGACCTTCCAGCCTTCCCAACTCCTTCCGTAGTTGGCTGTGATCGTGTTTCTTTACCCCTTGCCTCTTGGTGACAAAAATGCTGAAAAAGGCACAGGGAGAATCCATTGTTTGTGACCTTCTTCTGTGCAAGTCAAATTGTGTTTAGTTTTTTTTACCACAGTGCTTCAAATCTCTTCACATGCATGAAGGATGGTCTTTCTTAAATGCCCGGTGGCACATTATAATGGGCCTGCTAGTATTACTGTAGTTAAGAGGCAGTCAGCATTTTATTAGAAACTCCTGTTTGCAGAAAATTATAGAACAGTCAAATCTTTTACTCCCAGTTAATACCAACTAAATCGAAGAACAAGAACTAAGCCGGGAGCAAGTTTTAATTCTCCTCCCTCCCTGAAATCAGTTTGATCTCAGTTACTGAGTTGCTCTCTGCATTTGCTGCCTTCTAGAGCTGCACCTTCTGATTTTCAGGCAGATAGTTAAAATGTTGCATCAGGTTGTAGATATGATTCTGTATTTTCTCTAGTGTAACTACGTTACTCCATATGTAGCAAAACACAAGGACATCTCTACAGTGGAAAGCTGAAGTTGTTCTGTTTGTCTCAACTAAACTACACAAAATCTTGACCAAAGACCCCAAAAATGGTCTTGCTTTTAACTGGAAGTATATATGGCGATAACTTTAAGACTTGATCCAACATTTGTTTCGTAAGTCGTAGCTGCTATTTCTCAAGTATATTTAGCAACTACGGAGTAATGAAAGAAATTGCTGCCCGATTATGTGACTGTGTAATTTACTTGGAGACAAGACTAGGAATAATAGAAAATTTGCACTGGAAGGGACCGTGGGAGGTCTGTGGGTGCACCCTTCGGCTCAGAGCAGGGCCAGCTCTGGGGTCAGACCAGGCTCTTCAGAGCTTTGTTCAGTCGGGTCCTGAAATCCTGCAAGGATGGAGACTGCAAAACCTCACTAGCAACCTGCTGCACCGCTTGCCTCTGCTCCAGGGGAAAATTTATTCCTTATATTATTGTTTCAGCTTGTGCTTGTTGTCCCTCCTCCTGCCACATCTGTTCCCCGTCATTCAAGCAGATTTTTACCTCACCCATTTTTTAAAAGTTCGCCCATTTAGACTGCACCATCCTCACTCGAATACAAAAGTGTTGTGGAAGACAGTGCTGAAAGTCCTCAGAAAGTCAAGGGAAATGTCAGCTGCTGTCCCCTCATCCACTTTTTATCACTTTGTTATTTCTGTCATTTTATCACAGTCAGGTTGGTCAGGCATGATTTGGCTTCAGTAAATCCAGGCTGACTGATTCCAGTCACCTTCTTCTCCTTTGTATGCCCAGAAATGTGTTTTGGGAGGACAAGCTCCATAATTTCCAATGATCTTCATGTCATATAAGGTGTTTAAAATAGTTGGAAGGTGGGAAGTAACTTCATACAACTATATATTTTAAAAGACTAAGCTGTGAACGGAATCGGAGCCATGCAACAGTTGCAGTAAGTCAGAAGGTCTGTCGGTCTCGGACAGTGGCTGGTTGAGCTTGCATTGCTAGGGCAGTTACACCCTCCTGTAACTGGTAGGTGAGGAAAAAGGTCAGTGATGAGCAAACAAGGCTCTAAATGGGACCTTAGTTCCTGCTTTTTACAAAAGCAGAATGTATTTCCCAGACAATTCATCCCTGAGTGCAGAAAAATACTCCTCTGAGTCTGGCAACATTGCATTTTTATCTTCTCTGTGCTGCACTCTAACTGTGTAAATACATTTCAAGAAGACTTTGGCATGTTCATCAATTGATTGTAGTGAAAATCCTCTGAGAAATGATAACCCTGGGTATGCTTTAGACCATACTCATTGAAGATACAGGATCCTCACAGAAGGTAAAGAAATTAATGAACACCTTTCAAGTCAATCATCTTTTATTTTAGTCATCTTTATTTTATTTTTTCATCCTTCCAAAATAACATCCTTATGCAAAGCACTCAAGTGCTGTAGACCATAAGCTGAATTAGTTTCTTTTGATAATGTTCTCAGAAAAGTTGAAAGCAGCAACAGTAACATTCTTGTAGCATATAAAATATTTAATATACGTGTCTGTGTTGAAGCAAGAAGTCTTTTCTTTCACTCTGAGGCAGTTTCTTTTGGTTAGTCCTTTCTGCCTATAGGACTTCTTTTGTTATTGGGAAGGCAAAATTCTGGCTCAAAGATTCTGTACTGCTGTTTTAATGGGGGCTGGTCTTTGGTGTTCTGAGAACATGTGAGCACTGAGTACCGTTACAGAAGTACATGTTTATGGCTTATGCTATGGACAGATGTATGCCATGGGAAAGGTAAAGCTTACTAATAGATAGGAGAACAAACTAAATGCCTGTGCCTACACTGGGAAAAAGTAATTGCCCTATTATTTAACTACGTATCTCAGGTTTTTAATTATATTTAAAAAAAGTTTTCAGCGTTCGGGTGTCAATAATATTCTTGGTCTCATCAGACAAAGAAAATGCTCATTCTCTTTAGTATCAGTTATAGTTTTGTGAGTTTCTTTTGAAAGAAAATAAGGTTTGAAGTCTTAATGGTAAGTAGGGCTTGTGTATGAGAGGCAGTAGCATTAGACAGTTTTGCAGTAATTCTGTATGTTTTTTAAAAAGAGCTGATGAGCAATTTTGGTCCCAGGATAGGTTTTCAACCAATGTGCTCTGGTGTTATTTCATAGAGATTACTTCACCATAGAAATCTTTTGTTGCAAGCTCCTGTTTAGTCTCTCCCTGTACTCTGACAAAAAAATACTCTTAGTTTGAAAAAAATGGCACTTTTTGGTAGTAGGGACAACAGCACAGTAGGAAATGGGTCCAGAACCTCTAAAGTTATTTTGCTTTCACCACAAAAGCCTTTTAGAAGAAAACCACCAGCCTTTATTTCCAGATTAGTCACATTTAACTGGTGCCCGTCCCTTGCAGAGAAGGTCTGA
>NW_009728862.1:227830-228324 GCF_000703405.1 Apaloderma vittatum
TCACAGCAAGTTCTGCTGTTACACTTCTCTTGCTCATGCTGGTACTTGCAGCCACAGACGCTATGTTTAAAGCTAAGCCCAAGTTCAGGCAGGTGTACTGAACACCTTACAGATGTAAACTCTGGAGAGGGTCGATGCTTGGTGTGAAATCCCACCTGTTCTTTCTATTCATTTAACTTTTCACAATCTTGATTAGACACTATGATTCGCGTTGGGAGTCTGTGTGCCTGCAGGCTTTTTTTTTTCCCTTTGGAAACGGGAGTTTTAATTTATGTTGTTTAAACGTACTACTGAAGGTATGAAAAAGACTCTCTTTTCAAAGCATTCTCTCCTCTGACGTTTTGGCCAATCGCATCGGGCACTTTTATTTCGGGTAACTAGTCGGCTTAACTAGCAGCACTGTTGTGTTGCGAAGGGCTTTAAAGAGATTACTCCTGTCCTGTCAAACGATCTCATAAACAAGCGTGTGGCTGCGGCGTCCCCTCTCCGCCGAG
>NW_009728863.1:0-22100 GCF_000703405.1 Apaloderma vittatum
AATAACCCCATGTGCCAGTATAGGTTGGGACCTGAACTACTGGAGAGCAGCGTAGGGGAAAGGGACCTGGGGGTTCTAGTGGACAACAGGATGCCCATGAGCCAGCAATGTGCACTCGTGGCCCACTTCCTGGGGTGGATTAGAAGGGGAGTAGCTAGTAGGTTGCGAGAAGTCCTCCTGCCCCTCTACTCTGCCCTGGTGAAGCCACATTTGGAATATTGTGTCCAGTTCTGGGCCCCTCAGCTCAAGAGGGACAGGGAACTGCTTGAGAGAGTCCAGCTCAGAGCCACAGAGATGATAAAGGGAGTGGAACATCTCCCTGATGAGGAAAGGCTGAAGGAGCTGGGTCTCTTTAGCTTGGAGAAGAGGAGGCTGAGGGGTGACCTCATTAGTGTTTATAAATTTGTCAAGGGGGAGTGTCAGGAGGACAGAGCCAGGCTCTTTTTGGTGACGTCCAATGGCACGACAAGGGGTAATAGCTACAAGCTGGAATGTGGGAGATTCCACAAAAACATTAGAAAAACCTTTTTCACTGTGAGGGTGACAGAGCACTGGCACAGGCTGCCCAGGGAGGTTGTGGAGTCTCCTTCTCTGGAGACATTCAAAACCCGCCTGGACGCGTTCCTGTGTGACCTACTGTAGGTGATCCTGCTCTGGCAGGGAGGGCTGGACTAGATGATCTTTTGAGGTCCCTTCCAGCCCCTGACATTCTGTGATTCTGTGATTCTGTGATTTTATTTGGTTTAAGAAATATTCTTGCACTTGAGGACAGAAATCCAGTCAGTCCCATACCCTGCACTGGCAGAATGACTGTCTTCTCTGTGGTCTTGGAAGCATAAGCTGCTATTTCCTCCTTTCCTCAGAAATATAGGAGAGCAAGACACAATGTCTTTCAGTTGATATTGCTGAGAACCATGGGCATATTGAGTCACTTCAGCCATGCAGTGAAACCCAGTTAAACCTATTCTAAAGGCTTAAAAAACACATCACAAAAGGCCAGCAATGAATTTTGGCACTTCTTATTTTAGGTTTCCTTCCATGAACGGATATGTTATGTTTATGAAACATTAAATACAGGTGACTGGAAAACACACTTCTGATTTCATGAGAGCTTGGATATTTTGAAATTGGTTTTTGGTTTTATTCAGAAGAGAAACTCAAAATTTCTTACAAATATTTCAACATATTTAATTGTAATGATTCATTTTCTGATTAAAAATAACAAAAATTATAGCATTTTGGTAAAATTGTATTTTTCAGAGAAAACTGTTAAAAGTAATTTAAATAATTCCTGTATGCATGTGTCTAGCAGAAACTGATAAACTAGTTCCAGATGATCCAATATTTGAAATAATTCTTTAGCAACATATAAATGGAATCCTAATAATGATGTTAGCCACATAGGTCTAAAACCAGAAACGGTCTTCTCTAACAAGGGCCTGAATGGAAGCACAATTTATAAACTTTTTGTAAATATAGTCGTGGCAATTTTTATTAAGAGTTTTAAAATATGGATTGAATATTTTCACACCACTTTTATCTCAACACTTTAGCAATTATTAACATCTCAGTCTATTAAGCAAGTTCATCCACTAGTGTATGAATTTGGTAAAATTATAATCACAGTAATTGAGATTTATAGAACAATTTAAGTGGAATTTGTATTTCACTGATCATGGCAATTTTAATAGAAGTATTTTTATTGCAATTGTACCAACAACTTTGGTACAAAAATGAAGTAAGCACCTTAAAAAATTGGGTGGGAGTGGCAGATACTGATAACATACTCATTGAACCAAAGTTTCTCAGTCAAGTGTTGTCAAAATGAAGTTCCTTGCCAGTATGTTCAAAATAATGAAAGAAGTGAGATGGGCAGGTGAACAAATCAAAAGCTTGAATGATCACAGTTAAGTAAAGTTGTAATAAGCGTGAAACAACACAAAAGCTGAACTAAGCCTTTCAATACCAGTGTTGTCCAAGGAAACACGTGGTTAGCAGGAGAAGAGTGTCTGTACTCAATTTAAGGCATAGGTGGATTTGGCTGAGTAAATGAATGAAGAAGGAAAGGAATAATCACTAGTTATTCCACGTCTGGCAGCTCTAAGAGCTTTACTTCTACTACGTGTAGCAAGGAGCAGCACAAACCACCCTTTATCTGCCCACTGCTTATGCAGTTGCATTGCTCTCTGAACAAGTTTGTGAAGAATCAGTGTCTGTTGCCACCTCTGACACGTGAATGGTCCTGATGAATTCCACACACATGAGTACCCACAAGTCCTCTCCTTTGGCAATTTGTTGGATTGGGTGCAAGATGCTTGCTGGATACTGGATGGCCAAATACAGAAAACAGTTTGTGGGAGAATTAATCCTACTCCAATTTGGTCAATCTGGAAGCCATGTTTCATAAATAAGAGAGTGTCCTGGCCTGCCGCCTGTCCTCCTTCCAATCAATGATTTTCAACTATGCCATTTTGACACTCAGGTTTGGTTGCAGAAGTGAAGTCAGTGTAACAACAGAAACTATGGCTTACAGGGGACATCTGCTGCGTTGTACCACGTACTCCAAGTTGCTGAAGGCAAGGTAAGATTTTTCTGGAAGATCAAAGTCTTCCTGTAATGTGATCTGTATCTAAAAAAGTCTTCATATACATCATGAGCTTGCACCTTTCTGATTCATTCCTATCTTAAGGAACTGCTCACTCACTACCCTCTAAGCATGATACATCATAAATCATTCATTTGTTCTATTTGAATGGAAAGCTTTCCATTGACCACAATAGGGTTTGACTCACACCTTGTGGGCCTGATGCATCTACTCTTTCTTGCAGGAGTGGTGCTTCACTTTGGGTGTAGTCCTACTGTCCTCACCAGCAGCCTCTGCCATACATGGACTGGAAGCACAGCCTGCTTCAGGATCAGAGTGGGGAGGGAGGAGCATCCTTGCCCCAGTTTTCAGTATGGCCCACTTTGACCTTAGCTTTGCAAGCAGGGGCGGGATGCTTCCCCTCTCTCCTCCTCCATGACCATGTTTCATGTCTCATCTAGCAAGGCAAGCCATCAAAATGCTTCAGCACACAAAGCAGCAGGGTTTTGTGTACATTTTCAGACGGTTCTTTCCAAAAGGTTAGCTCCTTCGTGCTACACCTCTATATTTGAGAAAATATTGTGTTTCCTTATAGGTGAGCATGCACTTTACTCTTTTACAGAAGAATCCATCAATCCCTCAGTTCAGAAAGGCTTGTAATATGCGGAACAATGACACATGAAGTCCCAATCTGCTTCTCCTCTGTATTTCAAGGTAACAAGTGTCCGTCATTTCTGTAGTAGATTGGATCTCCACACTGAAAAAGCAACATTTGCTGAACAGAACAGAGCATAACAGAATACCTTGTCAGGGCTTCAGCCCTTGCTAAGAAATGGACTTATAAGGACGATTGCAAAACATTACTGTTTAAAAAGGAAAGTGTATTTCTTTTAAATTGTTTTGTCTCATGCAAATATATGGCCACAAGCATATGTATATGTGAAGGCTATATGCATGCACACACTTATAACTGTGCAAGCAGCATACCTGCAAGCCCAGACAACCTGTTGAAACAGGATAAGAGAACAGACATGCAACAGAACTCCTTTGGCTTGCTTAATCATAGAATCATGGATGTATGATTTTTAATTTTTTAGTGCCCTGCTGGAAATACTCGGAGACCTGAGTGATGCGCGTGCTTATGAACTCCATGCAGAAAAGAATGGAAAGTTCTTCAAACCGTCAAAGTAAGTTGATTTTGGCTGGTCTACTGAAGAACATTTGATAAAGTTTTGGCAAGCTCCAGGCTCCTCAATCCAAGCTCAATATAGTGTGGATTGTTCTACAGAAATGAAGGAATTGCCTGTTCTATTTTGGCCAAATAGTTCACAGGGTTGAGTATTAGTAAGACTTGGGTTTAAGAGTGACTGTTGTCCTCATGGTGTTAACTACCCCAGAAGCCCTCAGATTCCTTTGTGTTTAGATTTTCAGCTGCACGTGAGTAGTCCCATCCCACATGGGTTTTCCTTCTGTTGTTTAGATTTGTGTTTTGTCTCATTCCCAATCAAATCTATTTCCGTGGGGAGGTCAGGGAAAGTTGGTAGTGTTCAGGCTTTCTGAGGTGAATATAACCGGTCTGGCCGGAGCTGAAAATCTGAGCTTCATGAGTTGGATGACTTGGCAAACTGCTATTCTCTGACACCACATTCAGAGACTTCAGTTTTAAAGCTCCGTTCTGAGGTGCAGCAGATCAGACATTTTTTGTTGGATGTACTGTCCTGTAAGCCAACTGTTGTTCGAAGTGTGAGGCTGGACTATATTGTCTGGAAGCCTCTTCTAGCCAACTATGCATGACACCAAGTATGCAGACACAGACAAGTACACAGCTTAATTCTTACAGCATATCGTAGTATATTCAGGTTTCTAGAGGCTTATCTTCAGGTTGTTTTTAGAATCTTGAAGTCTATGTGAGGGAACGATAGTTCTGTTGCTGTTCCGGCCTCATATTCCTTTCTTAAGAATCTGCTATGTTGTCAGAGAGAGGATCAATCTGACCTCACATGACAAATCTTGTGTACGTTAGGCAATGGTATATTTTCTTTTTTTCACTTGACAATTTTGATGAATGGTCAAGAAACATGGAGTCTTGGTCTTGCCTGGTGCTGTTAAAATAAATAATATTAGTAAAGAAAAATGGAACAGATCAAATTCCAGAGTCTTGGCACTACAACATCTCTACAGCACAATTTTCTGCATTAGGAACACAACTGACATACAAACCTGATCTATATGTTAAGCTAAGCCAAAGCAGGCCTCAGCTGTTCCACGGAAGTTACACAGGCTTTCTGATGCCTTGCTGTTTATTTAATCAGAAGTGCTTATGTTTCAGATTAAATTCCTTGTTCCTGAAGAACATGTCCTTTTGTAGTTCTGAGTAAAGCTGAGATGTGAGTTAGCAAGAGGAGCCTTCTGGGGTTTTTTGTTTCTTTTTGTATTTATCTTTCCTTTTTTTTTATCAGGCAGCTAACAAGCCATCCCTTCAGGGGAGGAATCCAAGGCATCCTTGTGATAGAAACAGGAACCACCTATGTTTGTTGTGGTCATGTTGGCAGCACTGTGGGAAACAACGGTGTGCAGATCTGCATTTATGTTCCCACATCGTTGGCCGGTGTGTAAGTGTGGTGAGATTGGCTTCAAGGGAGCTGGGTTAATTATGCAGTGGTTAACACTGCAGGAATCCAGAGCACGCAGGCAGTTGCGCCAGCAACATATGATTTGTAATTCCAGAAAATTCTCTGCAGCAAACAGGCTGTATTCGCATGCCTTCTCTGCTGACTAGACAAGGAAGCTCTAGATATTGAGGACTGGAGGTCTAACTGCTTTGCTTCTCTCACCAAAGTCCTGTAATGAACTTCTGTTGTTTTATAGGCCCTTCCTCAGCTTTTGATAACTTTATGGTGTCAAATATTAACTACTAGGTTGTCATTTTCCCCCATAACTTTTTAATAAAAAAGTGGAAATTCTACAAGATTTAGTAGTTCACATGAAGTAACCACTTAAGTTTAAACTTGTCAGTCTTTGTTAGAAAATTCCAAATGTCCTCTATTTTTAATGAAAAGTTAACATTTTTCAAAAAAGTGGAATATTTTGTCTGTGATTGCTTTTTTTTTTGAAAGAAAGAAAATTATGACCAGTTAATACTATAGATGTGTTTCAGTTTGGGAATGTAAATATTCAGAAAAAAAAAGATATTTCAGCTTTTCACTAGCTTGAATACCAGAGAGCTAGATAAGGATATCCTTTTGCTTCCCACTTGATTTAACCTTCTGATAATTTCATAGCAGAGTATACAAATGTGAAGCATGTATTTTGAATATTGTGTAGGAACAGAGGTATCTCATGTATCATAGAAAAATTTTTTATATCTTTAAAAGAATCAGTTCTTGGTAGAGGTGGGTTGGTAAGAGGCAGAATGGAAAGCCCAGGAAAAAAAAAGTGAATTGCAAGTGCTATAAATGGAGAAATAGTTGGATGGAACAGTAAAAGGATATAAGAGCAAAAGTCTGAACTAGAGGAAAAGGATTTTAAAGCTCTCTTGTGCCCTCAAGATACTTCGTTTAATGAAGAAAAAAGTCCACCATGAGTGGCAGAAGTAATGAATTTTACTTTTCAGCATCTGTATGCTGTGTGTTTTTTCCCATCTCTAATAAAGGGTGAGGTTATTAGCCTCCGTCAGGGAGAAAGGAGGGAAACATCATGCGCACAATTATACAGATGGCTTCTCGGTGGAAAAAAGGGCTGAAGCTATCGTAAATCCTGTGGAAGCAGAGTGGAGGAACAGCTAAGAACATCCAGGAACCAAGTAAAACATCCCAGGTAAAATTATTCCCTGCTGATGAGAATGGCAAGGATTTAATTGACTTTACAGTACTGGGCTTTCATCCCTGTTTTCAGTTGTCTGCTTAAGGTAAACAGCTCTTTTCTGTCAGGATAAGATATGAAATGTTTAATAGACTTTTGGTTCTTGATTGGACAAGATTTTCCAGCTATCTGGGAATGAGTTAAAATAATCTAAAGTTAAAAAGTGCTCCAGCTATGAGGATGGGCAAAGACAGTAGCATTATCTCAGGGTGAAATATCAGAAGGCTGCAATGCTGGAGGAGAGGCTTAGCACATCGACTTTTCTGGTGAAAAAAATAGTACTTCTGATGATGCAGTGATAAAGCTAACATGGTTATGAAGGCAAGTGACTACAGACTTTCCAAGCTTAAGGATTAAGGTTTTAGGTTAAGCAGTCCTTCTGGACAGAAAGGGGGAAGGATTAAACATCAGAAGGAAGATCAACTGTCTCTGTTCATAATATGGGTGATAGGTAAATTGGAAAAAATAGTGTTAAAATATTTTGTAGTTGGAACACTGGGTTGAATGGACATGCAGGGCCACACAGCAAAGTGTGAGTCCTCATATGTTAAATCCCAGCTGTGTGATAAGGAGTTTTCACATGACATGGGGCTAATCTGTTTACAGCAGTGATGCAGATGATCTCATGGGTTGTTTGTTTTTTCTTTTGTTTTGTTTCTCTTCGGGGTAATAGACTGGCATAATCCATAGATCTGAATCTGCAGAAAAAAAATTTAAAATCTCCTTCTGCTTCTCAATCCTACAGGCATATTCAGAGTCCTCTCTGAACTGTCAGCAAGAAAGGAATGTTCCTTCAGAAGAGAAAATTAAGGAAATCTGCCTCCGTATTTATGTCTCCAAATTTTTCAATGGCCAAAAATTGGACAATACAAGAATCTTTGTGGTGTGAGAGATTAGCTGCTATTAGTCTTTGTTCTGCTGCAGATACAAACCCAACTTCCATCTTTATCCTCTTACAGTTGGTTTGCAGAAACTTGAGACTTTTACAGAAATTGATTTTATTTTTTGCTAGAACTTTAAAAGCACCCAGAGTATTTTTATACTTCACATGCATTCTTGTTGCACAGAAAGGTGTTATAGAATTGATATGTGTGTGGAGGAATGTGGGAAATCTTTCCCATCATTTCAAATATTTACAGGGCTAGAAAAATCAATATCATTTGCCTAGTCTTATAAGGAAAAAAAAAAAAAGGACAATTTAAGTTTCTGTTACAAGACACAGTGAATAAACCATGAATTTTGGGGAAAAATAGAATGCTACAAAGGCTGAGTTATAATCAGCTCAGCAGAGGTCATAGCAGGTTGATCCAACAGCCATCCTCATTGAGGTCCCAGTTCCACACAGCATTTAAATGCATGCTTAATTTTAATCACATACATAAGTCCTGCATGACCTTAATGTTAAGCACGTGCTTGAGTGCATTGCTGAAGTGCGGATGGAGAAATGATTTCATGAGTGCTAGAAGGAAGAAGAAAGAACCCCTTACTGTAGGTCTCATTTACAGGACTTACTGCGGGATCAAAGGCTGCAGTGTTAGTTATGAAGCAGGAAATGTCCCCCTAACGCTGTGAAGCACAGAACAAGGGTAAATAATTTGTAAGGGAATGTGTATTAGAAACTGCAAATCATGCCCCACAGGTTGGCTGTGCACTTTTCTTCTCTCTGGTCTGTACTCAGTCCTATGACCCTCATTCTGCAAGGTCTTCAGCAAATGCTTGTGGTCAGTAACTGATGACTTCAATGGGAAAGCTAATCACAGGTCAAAACTCAACTCCTGCTCTGCTTTTGCAGAATATAAATCTACGCACTGCCCATTGTTATAGGGCTGAATTTTACTGCCTGCTTCATTTCCTTCAGACTTTGCTGTCGTTCTTTTTATATTAAGTAAGTTTTCCTTCCGACACAAACAAAAAAGCCCACCCTCTTAATTCAGGATAAAAGGTGGGTAGAGTTTTCCTGCCAAGATCCTCAGACTGATGGCAGTCAGGTTTTTCGAGCATATTCTCTTGCATGTGGTGCTAAACTACTAAAAGTATCTTGATATTTTTACCTGGATTTTTGCAGCTCTGCTGCTTTGAGCAAAGCTGTGTTCCAGAATGGGAGTGGTCTCTTCCCCTTATTTGCTTTCATCATTCTGACAATTAAACTGAGCTCTGGTCAGACAAAGAAAACATATTAAATGAGGTCATAACATCAGTATAATATTCACTGGAGCAAATTATCTTCTACTTGTATCACCACCTCATCACTGAGACTTCAGCAGGGTTCACTTGTACTCTTTTAAATGGGGAAACAATGGGATCAAACAGCCCAAACTTAAAATGGGTTGTAAAAAAAAAAACCACCCTAAGCAAAGAAGTGGGCTTTCCTGGTGGAATTCCGAGACTGGAAACCAGGCCAGTTTTGCCTCTCTGAAGTTCACGAGTCTCCTGAACAAGCAGCCCTGCTCCTCCACTCATACCGGGGGAAGAAAAGACTCTTCTTGCCTTACTTTGTAAGTCAACATGGTAAGGACTACAGTGAGCCCTGTAAAACCAATTTTTGTCTAATGGTGTGTCGAGGGTGAAGGAGGACCTTGTGTGGTTCACTCTCCACCACCACTTTGCTGTGACTCAGACCGATGGGGCTGGCAGCACATGGGCTTCTTCAGCAATCCTGCTGTTTGGCCTCAGCTAGAAAGTGTGTACACAACTTGAGCAGATGTTTCTGCTTTTAGGTATCAGTTGTTTCCTCTTTTCCAGAAGCACATGCCAGCACAGTCAATATCTGGAAACCTGCTGCTTCACAGTAGGTCCAGAGTCTAAACTGGTACTTTACTAGAAAATGGTAATAAAGCAGTTTGAATTGCTTTTCATCCTTCATGCTTTTAATGGCTTTCAGGTTCATATGAGACCAATCAATTAATCCTGCTTCAGACCTAGAGGAATGGGATATTTCTTACCCTCCAAACAGGAAAGAAGCCCATAACAAAGATTACCAATCTACTTATTAAGACTTATGTCAGCAGTGTAATCTAACAGAGCCTCCAGCTGGGGTTGGGACTACAGATTTGCAATCGTGTATAAGCCTAATGTTCACTAGTCATATGCTAATTAATTGCTAAATCACAAAAGGCAAATCATAATTATTGTTTCAGGTTAGCAATTTTCCCTGACCTGATGCCATGCTTGCTGTTTTGAAGAATTAAGGAATGAGTCTCATTTAGGAACATTTACCTGTATAACCTATGTTTCTGGTTCTGTTTGTTCTTGTTTTCTGGTGCTGAAAAATTCTCTTAAGTTTGAACAATTCTCAGACAGATTCTGCTACTCTCCATTATTCTGAGAGATCGGTCAAGAAATAGGATAGTAAGAATGAGAGTAAGAGCACATGAAGTTGAAGTGATTATGGCTCTGGTCCTGCAAAGATTTTGGATGGACTGAATATAACACTCCGTGGCCAGCCACACTCAGTTAAATTTGTGTTTTAAACTGGGACTGCAGAGGGACAACCCCTGGCAAAGGACATGGACATGGATTCTTAGAGGAAAAAAGAAACTTGAGATAAAGAGAGGGCTGCAGCTCCTGGGCAGTAGATGACTCAGGAACACTGAGGGAATTTTCTAGCAATCAGGAAGCTGCTGCAGACGAAGAGGCATTTTCATTCGGTTCCCTCCACCCTGCTGTAACTCTAGCCAGCCAGCAAGTCAACACAGCAGTCATTCAATGGTACTGGCCCTTGCCCAAGTCTCCGTGCCAGACTCCTAGCACACCTGTTAAACAGATTCCTTTCACCCAGCTTTCAGCTAACGTTTCAAGCAGCCTGTGGCTGCTAGCTACAGTCATCACTCATACTTCAGTGCTTACCATGGCACTAGGATGTCAAAACCAGGCAAAGAGCAATATTGCCCCGAACCGTATGAGACAATCCACCTGACGGATGTAGTACTGTTAAGTGCACAGGGAACATATAGTGGTGATAGTTTCGGCCAGTGCTAAGGAAGGGTGCTGGCAAACGCCACAGCGTGTTGATGTGCATCCTCTTAACATGTCCTGCCTTCTGTCTTTGGTGCTCCATCTGCCCAGGAGTATGCACTGTTAGCTTTCAGCCCAAGCACCATGCCGTGCTGTGCCATCTTACCTGAGGATGGTGAAAACTTCATGGCTTGGGGACAGGTAGATACCCTATAGGTAGGATGTTGGCACTGCTCTTCCCTTCTGGATGCTCAGGAGGTGCACTGTGAAGTCTGCTCTCCTAAAAGACTACAAGCAGCATTAGATGGGCATCTCCCCAGAAGATGCAAAGCTGCAAGGATGGGGAAGTGGAATTCAGGGGACAAGGCTTCAAAGGCAAAGTGTTTACCTGTGTTTCCTTGCTGCTGAGCCGAGTCACTCTGGAAGTAGGAGCTGATTTAAGCTTATGATGAGTTTCTCAGAAAACTAGGGGAAACGAGCTACAGGGAGAATAGGTGAAGGAGGAGAAGATGCATGAAAGGACAACATGGGCTTCCACTACCTTTTGAGCAAGATCTAACATTTTAAAAGGCATGTCTTCTGCCACATAAAGCATGTAAGGATTAAGGGGAGTAGACAGTGTCATGGTACTCCATTTCCCTTTTATCTTTTTGTGTTTAGAAACATGTACAGAGGGTTTGTGCCCTAGGTTTTGATGAGTGTCCAGGATGTTCCAGGTGTGTTCTAGTTAGTTTTGTCCAATGTTGCGATACAAAGACTGGCTTCTCGAGTAGTCTCTTGATGATGGCTGTCCTCTGCTGGCAAGTCCATTAGGGACAGTAGAATCTTCTCACAGATACAGCAATGAACCTTTTGATTTGAACTTCTGGCTTAGAACCAGGACTTTTGGAAACCTCAAGGAGAAAGAAAAGGTGCAGACAGGAGGACTCTGCACACAAAAGTAGGATGATTTATTCCATCCCAGTAAGCAGTTACATGTGTTAGTGCTCCTAATTTTTTCAAATACTGTGCCTGAAGCCATGTTGGTCTTGAGTTTTTACAAACTTGGAGATAAAGCCACAATAATTGCAGTATAAGACTATTCACACATAGCGATGAGTGAGATCTGCAGCTACTTCATTTCAGGCATCCCCATCTGACAACAGGCTGAGGACAGGGTGTGTCTTGGAGGTTCATTCTCTCCCCAGGGAGCCTCAGACGTGTCTCCTGATTGTGGTCCTGCTGAGTTTTTGATTCTGCTCCAAGTTAACAGGGCTGGAAATGGCTCTAAAATGTTTGGTTTGAATGCTCCTTTCTTCCATTGTGGCCTTTTCTCTCTCTGTGGTTGGTTAGCACAGTGGCTTTTCTCTCACACGAGGAATACATTGCCTGTGTAGGCTCCACTGTGGTGAAATGGAGGTCTTATTCTTTTAGTTAGCAAAATCACGTGTGAGATGTTTACTCTTAGCAGTGCTCAAGGGCAGTGCTAATTTATTTTTGTAACTGTCCTTTTTAGATGGAAAAGTTGGTGACAGCCATAATTTCTTCATGGTGCTATGCAGCTTTGCATAGCATGTCATACTGCCCTGCAGCAACTGGAAGTAGTTATTTTCTTAGGAAAACGTAGAGACCAAAACTGATAACACACAGTGACGTACAGGAATCTGCTTGTGTTTAGAGAAGATAATGCACATCAGCAATGGGAAACACAGATGGCTAGGAGTTCTTGTTTTCCTCATGGCTTGTCCTCTTTCAGAGCTCTCCTGATGTGGGTGTTTCTGACTTCATAAGAAGATGTTTACAGCAAGTAGAAATTATTTGCACACATCCATATTGCTGTTCACAGTTAATACAATCAGAGATATTTGTGTTTAAGAGCTTTCTTCATGATTCCTGAGAAAAGACATGATGATGTAACCAGGTCTGCTCTTTAGGGATGAAAGCTCAAAGTCACATCTGCTCTCATTAGGTTCAAATTCAGCTGTGCTGAACACATGCCATCATCACTATCATTTCCATGGTAACACATTGCAACATTATACTATTCAAGTCATGTGACAGAAGGTCAGGCTGAAAAGAAACCTGGGCTGGGAGAAATGAAGCACTTGCGTCTTCAGTGGTATTAATAAACAAAACAGCTACCAGCAAAGTAAATTGGCTTTTGTATAAATATTCCCTTCCTCAAGCTTGCCTGAATGAAAAAGCTGTTCTCTAGGGATTTGGCTGTTAGTTTGGCCTGACTAAGGCTATAGGCTGCTTATTCTTCTCCTAAAATCTCTCTGTGGCTTGAGTGCTGGGTTCCCACAGAATTGTTGTGGGGGATCTAGTTTCATTTTGCATAGTTTCTATCAAATTAAAAGAAGGAAGTATCCTGGGGAACCAGGCAGTCAGCCTGGTTAGCAGAGTTAACCTCTTTGTTCAGCTGATGGAATGCCATAAATGATGTACTTCATTTTTCAGTAAAGTTGTCTGTTCTTATTCAAAGAGAGGGAAGAAACAAAGCTTTAGACTGAAGGAACATATAAGTAGTTTGAGTTCATGATAGGTTCTAAGAGTGTCTGGATTAAACAAAAATTACACAGAAGGATAGGAAATCGAAAATTAGTATTGTTGTTCTTGCTCCTGCAGCTCTGAGGTCAGTAAATGTCCTTCCTGTGATTTCAGTGGCCTTTATCAAGACCTTCAGCAACCATAATGTCCTGACTCTTCCCCGTTAGAGACAAGAAAAGCAACGTAGCTATCACCATTTGCTGCATTCACACATTTTCTCTGTGTATCCAGGCTGAGTGTTTATTACGCCACAAGTTACAAAATGTTCTGGAAAACTTACCTAGCAGCATTATCATACTAATTTCACCCCGGAAATCCAGAAAACATCATCTATTGTTTTGTCCTTATAAATACAGGGAGAATCACTTTCAAAGATAATGCTGGCTCAGTTTCTATTCCAAAAAGCAAAGCAAAAGTTAATTAATTATCATACTTCATCTCTTTGAAATACAGGTTATACTAAAATTAATCAGAGAAAGCAAAATCTGCAATGACAGAAAGGCGAAGTTAAGATAGAAAATGCATGTTTAGGGTCTTTAAAATCCTGCCCCTCCTTTTCCCCTCAAGGGCAATCTTTAATCTGTACTACCATTTCCCACTGAAAGAAATGTGTGTGGAACTTTATGAAAAGAGTGGTAATTTATTATGGCCATTTCCATTCTATATGCATTTTGAAAAAGCCAAGCAAACAAACCCCAAAGATGACCAACAACCACTGAGAAACAACATGCATAAAGATTTGATTTGCAAACCACAGATGTCAAGAAAAAGGGCTCCCTTTGACTTTCATGGTTGGACTGGCATCATAGTGTCCCATTATGAATTGTGATGGCAAGCAAGATGAAAAGAGTTGATGCTTCTGCCCTTGTAATTGGAAAAAATGGAACTACAGAAGATCTTTCTCAAGTATGTTGGTGGAAAAGCCACACTTTTTCAGTCTACATTTGTTATAAAATGGAGTTAATGTCATTCAGCCTTGAAGAAAACTTCATTAATGTCAAGTTCAGAAAAAACCCCTGCGTTTATTTATTCATTTATGCAGTCTCTTGTCAAATTTTTAACGTATTTACATTCTATAAAACCCTAAATGTGTAAGATAATAAGTAGATATAGAATGACAGAATAATCTGGATTGGAAGAGATCTCTGGAGGTCATCTGGTAGTTCAGCATCCTACTCAGTTAGTTCCAGGTCTTGACCAGTTGAAATTTTAACACCAAGAGTAGAGGTCCCATAGCAACTGCAGGCCTCTGTTACAGTATATGACTACCCACACTGTGATTTTTTTTTTTTTCATAATATCTAATCAGAATTTAGCTTGTTGCAGTTTGCATCCACTGCCTCTCACCCTATTGCTGTGCAACCCCAAAAAAAGTCTGGCTCTGTCTTCTCTATATGCTTCCTGAAGAGCTGAAGACTCCTTAGCCTTCTCATCTTATGACTCTTCAAACATAAGACTGAGCAACATTACTCACAGGAGAGTTCTGGAAGGAAAAGTTTATGCAAAACATACCTGATGTGACATCTACTCAGTATTATTTTCATGGAAGAAGAGCCTAGAAACAGTAGTTAAGAACAGTGATGGGAGGAACCATAGGTGCCTGCACACCAATGTTTTGCAGCAAGAGACAGACGATAAAGAGACCAGAGAGGAAATAAGGCACAAGGAAATGAAGCTGTGACCCCATTAACATGTTTTGAATTCACTGAGAGGAACAAGAAGGTGGTAGAAGATCTTACAAGTCGTTTAAGTTTTCCTCCTGAAATACTGAATAAGGTCATCAGGGCTGTAAATACTGTAACCAAGGGAAAAATAGAAGGGCCCTATACACACACAGAAAACAGATGACCCTCCTAATTGTATGCCAAAAGTATTACTTATAGAGTATATTACTAACATGCCTTGGCTTAAGTGTGACTAAACATCTCTGAGCTTTTCAGAGCATTTGTAAGCAAAACTGGGTAGCTTCCTATTTGAATTGGGCTGTCCACAGTAGAAAGTCCAGTGCAACGGAATTATTAAAACTGTCAGTTTTGAGGTTTTTCAGTTTTGTTTTTGATTTTGGTTTTTTGGACCTCTCACATTAGGAAGAATCAAAGAGAATTAGGGTCTTGTATTCACTATCAGAAGCATCACACCATTAAACCTACATGGAAGATGAAGGAATATACATTGAACCGAGATCATGAGGGGAGAGACTATGTCAGACCTTGGATCCTATTTGCTCTCGCAGCCTTTGCCATAATTTAAGAAACATCTCCAGTCAGCGATATGCAGGAGGAGAGCTGCTGTCAGCGTAACCTGCAGTATTGTACATTCAGTAGATATGTGCCTGACGGCTAGCTACAGAGAGAACTGAGTTTGTTAGTGCCAAATCAGAGTTCTCCTCTTGAATTGCAGTTTCTCTGTGTGTGCAAATTTTTTTTTTGAACCTGACTCCAAATAGGAGATGAAAATATATGCATCTGAGGCTAACAAACAAAATCCTGTTAGCCGAAGGGCAGCAAGTAGGTGAGAAGAAGTTCTTTTTCCTCTGGGTATGTTTGCACATGACTATCTTTTTGCAGCATTAAGTACTAACAGGAGTTGCCTTGAAGAAGATTGCTGAGCCTAAATTCTAAAAATCTCTCGAAAGAGTTTTTTAGTTGTTATATTTTTCATCTTCATGGAATTAAAGACAGAAAATGTATAAAATTAGACCCTATTGTCCCACCTTCCCACCTAAACCATTTTTCCTCCTTCATCTCACGGTTTATCCTTTGAGCTCAACTTTTTCTGGAGAACCTTTTAGCAATTAATAGTTATCTCCACAGGTTTTTTACATTTTTGTAAGCACATTTGCTGGAGTGGGCATACATTTGCCTGGGCACTGAGCTTGCTTCTGCCCACTGCAAAGAACAGAAATTTCTACAGATACTGAAAGTAGATTATTTTCTGCTTTGGTCCTGTTTACAAACACTACTAGCACCAGAAACCAAATTTGCTGATAGAGCTAGGACCATTGTCCACTGAGGTAGTGGACTCAAAAAACTAGGTGCAATAACTTTTGAATAAAATATATGAAAGCACATATAAGGAAAGACACTGCATGGGCCTCGGTTCATTTTGACACTGATCACAACTGCCATAAAGTCATTAAGTGAACAGATGCGGGATAGTTTATTTCAACATTAGTGATCAAGTTCACTTTCTGATCACTGAAGGGACTGATCAATGCAGCCCACTTGGACTCTTCAGGGCTGGATACTTCATAAAGCTGCTTGCTTCAGGCTCATAGAATTGCTGGACTTCTGGCCTCATAAAATTCCAGCAGTCTAAGGTACAGCATCCTCCTTTGGCCACTTTGCTTGGCATAGTGTTGAAGCTCTCCAAATGTCAGGTCTCCTTAAAAATGGGAGATACGATCCAGCCAGCCTGGAGCCCTGAAGCAATGCTAGTCATTCTGACTTCCCAGCATGTGTCATTGTTTAGAACCGGAGATAACTGAGGACAATGAGATCTATCTCCTTTCTGGGATTTGCATGCCTGCTGTTCCAGAACTTTACCTCTTAGAAGAAAAATAAAACTTTAGACTAAATCAAACACCCTTCTGCCTGGTTGCCTCACCCTTTTTGTTCTTTTTTTTTGGTCCTAGGCATCCATTAAGGAGTTCAGGATGTTCTTTCCTCTGCACAAGTCCTTCTCTTTCTTCTACACAAGTCCTCCTCTGAATCGTGCAGTAGCTTCTCTGCAGCTCAGCCAGTTTTCTTCTCTCTTGGCTGATCCTGCAAGTAAACAAAAACCACCTGCGAAGCAAGTACATCCTGCTCAGGGATTCACATCTTAGAGCTTCCTCTCCTGCATCTCATCCCTTATGTTTTTTCAGAAGGCTGCATTGATACCTGGCTCCTTTGTTCTGCTTCCAGGAAAATTCCACTGCCTGGAGCCTGCCCTCGGCATGGACTCATGGCCTCAGTTGTCCCATTGCATTACTGATGCTTTCACATAAATGGAAGATGTTCAAGTTAATGATCTCCCATTGTTAACCATGTGTCACCCCTCTGTGCAATTTCAGTTCAAAATGGTGGTAAAAACATGGCCAGGAGGGATAACTGCCTACTTTCAAAGCAGGGTTTCCAGTCTGCCAAAGTCCTGCATTATCAAGCAGCATTAATAAAAAGTTCAAGCTATTTCCAAAATGCAGCTCTGCCAGTAGTCTCTGGTTCACATCTGATTTCAGTGGCTTTCTGAATTGACCAAAGGACACATAATTAAGTTAATAGCTAATGATCTATATATGTAGTTTAAAAGAGATTTTTAACAAAAACCTGGATGAACATGATAAAGCATCTTGAAGAAAGTTAATTAGGTTTCTATCTTCAAAGCTAAGTTTTTTACACTACTGGTGTACCATAGCTGGAAAGTATCTTGGAAACTCCTTCGTATCTTTCATTAAATAAATTAAATACTAGTTAAATAAATACTAGGGTTTTCAAGGCTATGTGAGATTGAGATAACATAGCTGCATTTGGAGAGCACCTTGGAGTTTACTTACTAAATTTCTTCAGTTTCACTTCTCTCTGCTGTGATTGGTTCCTCCCTTCACCTTTTCTTTTTTTCTTCATTTTTTTCTAAACTAATTTTTTTAATAAACTTATAGGTCATAAATTTAAGAGCAAATAATTCAAAATCTCCACCATGAGGTTTTCAAAATTGCATAGCACTGGCCAAATGATGCTCTCATTGGAGTAATCAGTAAAACATCCAGGAATTTCAGAAGAAGCTAAGTTAAGCCAACAGAGTCTTTAATAAAACTCCAACTTCATTACTTAAAAAAGAAGGACAGATTTAAAAGGACTAACTAAGGAAATTCAATGTCCAAATCCCATTGTAATTCAATAGGAATGGGGCGCCAGATACCCTCAGGCTGCTTTGCAAATTCTCTCTCACAATGGATGCCAAACTGACTTCCATAATGAGCCAGCCATCCTGTAATGTCAGAAGGTCAGGGTGATTGAGCTGGATGGTGATACCTGGCCATAACTGAAATAATGCAATACTGTGGAAGTACTGTGCTTTCATCACTGTGGGTCTGTGAAACAGAATCATCTGGATGAGGTTAGAATGGATTGCAAATGATGCATTTGGAGACAGGAGAGGATGGGTCTGGTTGTTGAATATAAGAAGGTCATTAAGCGTCTCCAGGATGTTTCACTTCCACCTCTAGGACCATCTGAGCTTTGAGAAGGGAAGTGGGACAAGAAACTTACAGGCAAGATCACAAAGTCTTGAAGCTTTTTTTTTTTTTTTTAGGAAATCACCCAGAAGGTCAAATGCTGTTTTTTATGGTTGTCTCTTCAGATCAAGTAAAGGTAAAGCTGTACCTCCTTCCCCAGCTATCTATCCCTTGAGCATACAGCCAGGAGATGTCCAGTCCTCCTCTCCATTTGCCATCAGTCTGCAGCAGAGATTTGGAAAGTTACATGCAGGAATGGCAGAGCTTCCGCCCCACAATGAGACCTTCCACACCACCAACAGTCCTGCTTTTGATCCTGCAGTGTTTGCAGCAACGTTTGTCATTCACAGTCTGTTATGACAGCTCCCTCTAATGCTCTGTCTATATGTAAGAATATTCACCCAGAATAGCAGAGGGATATAAAGCTACTTTAGGGACAGCAAGTTCACCCAAATTCATACACAGTTTTCCTCCAAAGGAAAAGGCCCTCAATGGCTCCCACTCTGACACTGGTCAAGAAGTAATTTTTACTGAGGTTTATTAATACTTCCATCCTTTTTGAAAGAAGAGCCCTCTCCTGAAAATGAAAATAAAATCATCATAGAATCACAGAATCAGAGAATCAATGAATGTTAGGGGTTGGAAGGGACCTCAAAAGATTATCTAGTCCAGCCCCCCTGCCAGAGCAGGATCACCTACGGTAGGTCACACAGGAGCGTGTCCAGGCGAGTTTTGAATGTCTCCAGAGAAGGAGACTCCACAACCGCTCTGGGCAGCCTGTGCCAGGGCTCTGTCACCCTCACAGTGAAAAAGTGCACCCTTTCCCCCACTATTATGTTGGGTCAGCTTTGTGGCTGAAGCAGGCACTTTATATGGCTTCTTTCATTAGGTTTGATTAACTCCACATGGGCTTGGATTCTCAGAGGCTTTTTTTTTAATCTAAAAGACAGAAGGAGTGTGTTGTTTTGATAACTCAACATTTGAAACAGTTAGATCGATTTTTGCATTAGATAAGCTCCCGTATTTCTCTCTCAAAACTACCTACCAAAGACCAGGAGAAAGAACCCAACAGTGCCTCAAGAGATCATTTGTTTCAAGTGGACTCATCAGGGGTCCCTTCAGAACTGTGTTCCTCATGCTCAAATTATATCTCATGGCGTTCTTTATAGCAGACAAATTCTTAGTTTATGTATGATTTGGATTTGTTCATGGAGTTAATCAGTCTGCAGGCACTTTCATTAACAAGTCCCAGCAGCAACGATTTCCAGTTTGTTGGTATTATTTACAACAGAATAAAGTAATACCACATATTAGGAGGATAGCTTTGCATATGACAGGGATATGGTTTCCCTTAGCAGGAAGATGTTGTTCCGAGGGGGTCCAGAGCAAAGTCCATGAAGGTCTGCAGAAACACTTCAGTTGACTTGATTGGGCAAAGAACAGTTGTTTAACCTGAAATAAAAACTCACAGAGTTAACAATCCCGTGTACTGGGTGTGGAATTATTATTTATATTTTTCAATTACTTTCTGTTCAGATTTCCTGAAAGTAAATATGTGAATCTGAGCTGTTAAGATACTGCAGTTAACTCCTCTTCCTATATATAGTGAATCTATTGTACTGTACTGCTTGCAGTAGGTTTTATGGGGGACCATACTTACTCATGACTTACTCATGCTAACTGTGAAGTTATTGATGTGTGAAAGAGATGGTGGATGGAGCTGTCTAGAGGGTTAGCTGTGGGGCTGCTTCTGAGGACAGGGTGTAATTCTGACCACAGTCAACTGTGGGTTTTTTTTGGTGGGCACATCATGTGAAAGACGATCCTGTATTTGTGTAACCTAGTGTTGCACAGGAGGACAGCCGTATTGCTTTTCCGTAAAAGCTTTTTGCAAACAAATATTTGAGTTTCGTTCTTCCTCAAGGTGGTGAGGGCTAGCAGTCAGGAGATGGACAGGAAGCCAGGATACTTTGATTATTCTGTTTCGTTCTGTAGCTGAAGGAGCAGGTTTTTTGAGTGAGTAAGACCACCTCCCTGTAGTTGTTTTCCCTTTTGTCCTTAGGCTATTAAGAGCTTCTGTGTATGTAACTATTCCAAATCAACTCCATGCAGGAATGTTTTTATTCAGAATAAGCACTCATTTTCATAGTTTAATCCACTTTAAGAGCAGCAAGGCATTCCTAACAGTGAAAGCAAAGAAACGACTGCATGTGTTTCACCAACTCAACAAAGCATGAGAGGCAAATTCCTCATCCTCTGCTTTCTGACAGAGGAAACAGTCACTGCCACAGAGCTACTCTTCTTCTAAAGAGTTCTCCTGTCCACAGCCCCACAACATCGGAGGCCTCAAAAAAAAAATCAGTAACAATTTCTAGTCTAATGCTTTGGACATCATGCATTAGGACCTTGACAAACTATGCCTAGGAACTTTTTCTCCTTCAGGTGGCTGGTAAAGGTACATTCTTTTGCATAGAAGTTGTTACAAGGCAAGAAGACCTCATGGACAGGATGGCTTCTCTCACAACTTACATTTAAATTTGTGAAAAGTTTGTGGTCATGAAAAAGGAGTCTAACAGGCAGATATTTAAGTTATGCAGGCATCAGAAACAAAATATCTCACATGGACAGGTCTTGCAGTTGGTTTATCCTTCTATCTACATATTCTGCCAGCTCTTCCACACACTGTGAACATCTTATATTAATTCCTGCAGAATTATTGTGATCAGTAAGTCACAGAGCCTCAATGACATGACTATGGAAGTAATAATTAATTATAATAATATACCATTTTATCAGTCATTTTGGATTTTCCATTATGGTGCCAACTGTATACATATACTGTTATATTATGCCAAAGAAAATATAAAAATATGCATCAAGGAATTCAAAACTGAAACTAGGGCTCTCAATTCATTTATCTGTGTCATTTGAGGACAAGAAGGAAAACTCCTAGATGAGAGTGAAATGTACACTTGTCAATGTATTTTTGGGGGCAGAAATGCAGTTCTTCATAAAAGAATCCCTGGTGACTCACAAAGGCAGCTTCTTTGCTTTGCTTTGCTTTTGCATTTGATATCACTGTGTAGATACTAAAAACATTATCTTGGACATGTTGTATTCTCGGCAAGGTCTACTAAAATTTCCTATCAGCAGTATCACTAAACTTATTTAAATTTTCATGTGTTTTAAAATATAACTCACCCACACTGGCCTTGCCAAGTTCTGTTTTTCAGTATCAGTAATCTTCTCTGAAGGTCTTTTCATGCTGTTGTGGTCTGTTAAGTAGATATACCCAATAACTCTTCTCTGGACAGACTGGGTCATCCACCTTTCACGAGCCCCCCCTAGAAGGCTTTCTTGTCCTCATCCTTCCTTTCCTAGCCACTGAAACATGCAGATGAAACAAAAAACTTGCATTCTGAGGATTCAGCAATATGGCTTACTGCAGTATAACTGAGAGGGAGGAACTGAAGTGCACGTGGGAACGAGGAGGTCCCAAATAGCTTGGGCATAAGCTTGCCTATGATTTTCCACTGCTCTTACCAAGTGTAAGCAGAAAACATGTATGAACAGAGCTTTGAGCAAGAGCCTTGACAAAACTGAAAGATTTTCTTAATCATCTGCTCTTGGCAATGAATTCATTTGTGCTTCTCATGGATGTTATGGCACATAAGAACAAGCATTGTCACTTATTTTGTTTCTTTCTCCTCAGGTGATCCAAGGAGTCTATCTCAATAATTTCTCCATCAAGTCCATAACTAAGCTGTATCTTACATTTCTGAGAAGAGGAAACCAGCAAAATCTTAAAATGGTCATTCCACTGGTGTGCTTCCCCATATTTCTCTAATTTTGTCAAGCTTCATTTTCCGCTCATTCAGTGTTGCTATTTGCTTTCTCTGCCATGCCAAAAAAAAAAAAAAAAAAAAAAAAAACCACATCAAAAAGGGAAGGGTGATA
>NW_009728863.1:22131-76429 GCF_000703405.1 Apaloderma vittatum
AAAGGCACATCAGAAAGTGATGGGTGATAACAAACTTGCAGTCTTTCCTACCTGCATGTTCCACCCGGGGTGGAACTGTCATGATATTCCCTTTCTTCTGTGCCTCCATACACCTGTTTTTCTCACTATGTTTATTTTGCTCCTCATGGCAAATTTCTGCATTTCTTGGGCACAGGAAAGAGGGAAAGGAATCCCAGGGGTTATTCCTCTCCTTCCTCAGAAATAGACCACTTAATTCAAGTGCCTGCTTTGCTGGTTTGCCAAGTAAAGGCTTAAATGCACCTCTTTTCTTTTTTCTGCCCACCAGTTTGCAAAGCCCTTCTCTCTCTTTTTGTCCCCATACAGAGTGAACTATTTGCAGAAACCTGAACTGCTTCAGCAGAAAAAAAAATCAAGACTGCAACTTGATGAACACTCCCATCTTCCAAAAAGGACAATTTCATCATAGTTTGTCCTTTACTTTTCACTCCTGCCCACTCAGTTGTACCAGCTCAAGTTTGTTGCAGCTGAACAGAATGTGGAAAATTGTCTCAGGTAAAAAGACCTGCTCTTTCATCTATCTATCTATCTATCTATCTATCTATCTATCTATCTATCTATCTATCTATCTATTAATCCTTAACTCCACAAGCCTTGTATCACAACTAGGGAAGCAGCTAGGAGGGAGAGAAGAGCAGCAGACAGGTGGTTGTGAGTTATGCCAGCATTACCATTGGAAGAAAAGTTCATTAACCTGTGGCTTCAGATAGTAGCTTCACCTCAAATACCCTGTAGCTCTGTGGGTAGACCACTGTCCCAGAGATTTACAGAAGGGAGCAAAGACATTAATTCTTTCATTTGGTGTCCTAAATCTAAACACCTCTTTTATGAAAAAAAAACAAACCAAACAACAAACCCCAAAGTGAAAACAAACGCTTTCTTGGTTTGGAAAATCTGACAGAAACTCTGAAATTTTAGGTAACATGTTTTGGATTGAAGAGAATGTTACATTCAGCCTGGATAGTTGGGGGGGTTTTCCTTCTTCTTCTTTTTTTCTCGAGTTACTGAAAGGCAGCAATGTTATCAAACAGATATGCTACTCCGCACTGGGCAAGCCTGCCTGCCCTGGACTCCTCCAGGTCCCGTCGAATGGAGTGCAGGCACAGAGTGAAAATTATTGGCTCAGTGAACATCACTCAGGTCAGATCTGACATCCACCTGTGTCAGAGAAGTCTAATATTACAAAGCTGAAGCAGAATTCTGGCAGTGTGTGGCTTTAAATTAACCAAAATGCATCTGGAATGACCAGCCTGCAGCGCTAATACACAAACATAACGAAAATTTTTGCCTTCCGGAGGAACTCTGCTGTGACTAGAAAGAAATGTTGTTCTATCAGTTATTCACCCGAATCAATGGCCATTCCCTCCACAGCTTCCCAAAGCAGGAGCATTTCTTTAGCAGGATCAAGGCTTTGTAATTTTATCCTGAAAGCAGCCAGTCAGGAAGGAAACTTTGCTTTTTTGCTAGATATAGAAAAAAGAATCTGATCATGTTGGGTCACTCCTTACTTCTTGTAAAGTTGTTTAGCTCAGAGGTAGTTTGGGGGGGTTATTTTTTTTATTTTTTCCACCAAAGAGATGGGTCTTACCAATCAAGCAGCCTCTCTTTTTTTTCTCTACAACCCTCGCCCCTGCTCCCACTAAACACATACTCTAAAGACCACTGTGTTACAGGCTTTCCAAGGACTTTGCAAACACCTTCTCTGAGAAAGACTTTGGCACTACCCCTGAATCAGAGGCAGGGTGTAGTTTTTAACACAGAGCTGGCTTCTGAGTGAAAATGGTATACCGCCTCTCTATGTCAGCATCTGCAGTTTCAATGGCTCTTCTGCTGCTGCAGCAGAGTTAATTCCAATTTATTCCCACTCTCCTTGCGTAGCAGATTCAAGGGACAAAGAGCCCTGCTGCCCTCTACCAAGTGGGTTGCAAATGCCACAATCTGGCTTCAATAGATGAGTCTGCAGGCGCCTCATTCAAGCACTGGGCAATTTTTTGGATGGTTAAGATGCCTGTGTCTTTCTACTGTGAATTAGGAATTAGTCTAAGGTATTTTGTCCTGTCACACAGGACACTTGACAATGATGATGCATCAGTAAGGGAAGTGATGGTACATATGGAACAGTACCTATTATTTGTGTATAATAAATATCCCAGATGATTGGTTGTCTGCTCTCTGATCAGCGGCACTGAAACATGACCAGAAATTGTTGCTGAATAAGTAAAACCACGATACACATTCAGATGAAAGCAGAATTCACCAAAGAGCAGTTTCCCTGATATGAACTGCTCATTGACAGTTATTTTTAGACAGGGACATCCCAAGCCCAATCCGTTTGACTCTCGGCAGATGCTTCCCATATCAAATGGATCCAGCTCATGTTAGAGGCAATGAAACCTCCCACCAGCACCCCTTCAAGGTGGCTCAGGGCCCATCATGAGCCATCCCTCCTCTTCCACTTGGTTCTTTAATTCAGACTTGACAATCTAGGATGCAGATTTAAATTCAACTACAGGACAACTATTAATAAGCTGACAAATGCTGAGGATGAGAATTCTCAGTGAATTTAAAGCTGAGGGATGATTGCCAAGAAAATTTGGCTCTCACTCCACTGTTGCTTTGATGCCCTTGCTTTCCATTCTCATAGCCTAAGAAAACACTTTTCCCCTCCTCTTTGCACTCTCCCTAATCTCCCCAGGTATAAGCAGTGGAGGAGATGAAGCCCTCTTTCAACAGCTGCCCAAGTCTGCCTCTCCTTACTTGTCAGCCAATTCTTCCTGCCTTTTAATGGTTCTGGCAACATCTTACTCTCCATGGCTTGTTTCCCACCACTGCTGCCAGCCTGGAGAGCAGGCTGGACCCAGACTGGGAACAAGGCAGCATAGAGCACAAGACTTGCAGGTCCAGATCAGATGGCAGAAGTGCTCTTGATGGATGGGCAAGGTAGTGCAGTGCCCTTTCAAATGCCACCACATAGCACCTCTTCTGGAGAGGCAGTGTCCACGCTCCCTGTAGTATTCACCCAATGGGCAAGAGCATACCAGAGAGAAGATTCTAAAACAACAGGAGTTTTGCCCTCCAGGCTAGGAATTTGCAGGTGACAGTAAATATTTACAGCTTGGGCAGAACAACGTAAGTGCAGTTAAACAGTTTTAGAGTGGAAGGGGGTAAGGGGTGATTTGGTTTTGTTTTCTTTTGGATATTTTGTGTTGTAATACTATGTTCCACCAGTTTGATTACATTCCGGTGTTTTGGTTGGGTTTACTTGCATTTTTTTTTCCTCTAGAAAGGCTGAAATAATTTATTTTGAAAGTCCAGGAAGAAGAAGCTGGTGGATCTTTTGTTTTGAAGAAGCGATTGTCAGTTAAAACATTGACCTAAATTAAAAAAAGAGGAGGGAGCCACACCAAAGATTTCTCAGATCCAGAAAGTTAAGCAAACTCTTTCTCTTCAAGGCAAATCAACTATTCTGGGTTGAAGCAGTCTGAAATTTGTTTTTCTATTTGCTGTCTACTGGAAAAAATTAAATTCTCAGAAAAAGCTACCGGATTTGAACCAAAGTTTTTCCCCTCCAGTTTTTTGCCCATTATCTGACAATCTTTAGTAGCCAGCGTGGTTCCCCAGAGATTCTGGACATCTTGCTATGAGCTAAAGACTTCTCATATTCTGATGTCTGCACACCCAGGGATTTGGGAGATGGCAGCTACTCTCATGTACAGAAGCCAGCCATCATGTAAACATCAGCATAGGGAGAGTAGAGGACAGCCCCACATCTAGAGGACTCTTCCACAAAATGTATCTGTTATGCTTATGACTTTTCCATTGAAGGGATTATTCTCCTCCTCCCCATGCCTATGGCAAAACTCTCTTCAGTCTCAATGGGAGTGGGGTTACTCTGCCAACATTTCAGTAACCAACAGGGCCAGCTTGAAGTTGGTTTTCTGGCACCAGAGGGAGAGTTTCATAACCATGTACCACTGTAAACTGTAGCAAGGAGGATCCTCCTCCCTGCCTCCCTCTTTGTCTGTTTCCTCAAGCAACATAGCTGCTGACAGGCACACCAGGGATATGGCTGGCAAGCAGTGGGAGATGCTGTTTCACTGGCAATCAGTGACTAGACGAGTGTGTACTTGTTTCTGCTTGCTTCCCATGAAATATTATTGATCTGAGTGTGCCATCAAAGAGCTGGAACAGTCAGCTGTGAAACCAAAAAAACTACTGCAGGAATTGCAAGGCCATTTGAAGAATTTGCCTTTTCTACCCCAGTGAAATGGGACGCCAGGACAGTTGTGCAGCAATACGGATCAGTCCTTCCTCATTCCCTGAGGGAGGCTGGCTGCTTGGCAGGAGTTTTACTGGTATTGCTTAGAGCTGCAGTTTGACTGGGGCAAGCTGATGAGTCTTCCCGTCTGCTGTTCTCCTGCAGATGACCTCTGATCCAGCTGAATCTCCCTCTGCTTCCTGCTAGAGAGTAGTTCCTTCAGACACCTCCCACAGCATGGACCAAACAGACTGCCAAAAGCCAGCCAGCTGGGGAAATGATACCTAACTCAGATGGAAAGCTTCAGGGCTTACCTGTCCGTATGCTGAAAACATGTGCTACACTAGCTTCAAGATTCAGCTGTCCTTTTATGGACAAAGACCATGCTCCAGCAAAGCACTTTAGCTCCTGAGTACTTGCCTCCTCCTATGCTTCGAGTCATTTACAGTGTCTTAAGAGTGTTCCTGGATCAAGGCCTACTTTCCCCTGGCTAGCCCTGTTTTCAGACCCCTGATTTATTTATTAGATATTAAATGACTTTTCTTTGCTATTTTTTTAATCTACCTTGAACCATAATGTTGCTATTGGTTCTTCAGGTCTTAATTCCAATGATTTCCAAGGTCGCTGTGGGGAGACTGTACAAGCCATTTCACCATGTGCTGCATCTGCTGATGTGGAAGGACAGAGTGCAACAACCCCTATACTGTCTATTCTCTAACACTAAGTTCACATCTGTTTTAAAAATTTAATAAGATCAGGCCTTGCAGCCTTTGCTGATGAAAAAAGGTGAGTCCTTGCTGATGCTGGTGGAGTTGGGGAGAAACAGCTCTGAATGGGCAGCAAGACTGGTTTGAATGTTAGGGCTGGCTTTGAGCAACACAGGGCTGTCCTCTTGACCCAGATCCTCCTACAGCGACCTTTTATACATGACACAGATAGGCACTGGAAGTTGTGAAACTGTGTGCCCACTGATTTTTCACACTCACATAGACTCTTCTGCAGACTGATGGTGTTCCACCACTGAAGGACAGGACATCCAGCCTTGTTACCAGCAGCACTTAGGGAACAGACTCACATAAAAGTTACATGGTCACCGAGCAGACCCCAAGTAAGAGGGAGCGCTTGCTCCAATGTGTTTGCAGTTTGCACAGCTAAGATAGAGAAGGAACATAGAGGGACAGAGAGTTGTGAAAGGTCTTATAACATTCACTGCGAGACTCCTGTGACAGAAAGGGGAACACATGTTTATGTGCTCCCTGGATGCTTCTTTCCCTGATGCTTCCCTTCCCCCATATCTTCTCTGTTCTGCCCTCTCACAGGATCTTTTTCTTGTTCTGGTTACTCACCAACTACTTTTTTTTTCCCTTTTCTCCGCTCCTCTTCTCTATATTTCACAACCTTTGCAAAGCACAGCTCATGCACAGGAAGGCCATGATTCAGGATGAATCTCATGACATGAGACACAGGGAAGCAAGGTGATTTCATCCAACACCACATGTGACAGTCAAATTCCGCTGCTGACCTGCTTCAGAGACTGTTAATGGCCACTGTGAAGGTCTGGATGATAGTCTGAGGAATATAAAGGAAGAAAGTTGGAAAAAATAAAGATATGTGCTTGTCCATTATTTTATCTCAAGTAAATCTTTCAATTCTTGCTCCAATAGCTCAACTTTATAGCAGAAGTCTGAAACTTGGATTTGTTGAACTTGTTTTGTTTAAAAAAAATGTTGCCGGGAAGATGCTATTCTAGCACCAAATACACTGCCAAAGCAGCAGCCCGTAAAATAAAACCTGTAATGGTGTCCAATGGGGTGCTGCTGACAGACCAAGCTCTTTATGATGCTCTGTGGTTGGTAAGATCGAAGGACATAATGTTTGTAATGAATTGTTTTCACAAGACTCTGTCCTCCCAGACCATGGCATCACGTTAACTCCATCAAGAACTGAAGGAAAAAACCCAAGAGAGGTAAACGTTTTATACTGCAGTCAGATGGATGAGTTCTCTATAGACCTTGCCATGATTTATATCAACCCAAGATCTCATCCATAGCAAAGCGTTCCTGGTGTCATGACACAATGCTCCCACAAAGACCAACAGTCCTTTCTGTTCTGTTTACTAGCAGTTCAGGTAGGGCAATCTGGAAAAGAGACACCACCTTGGTTTCTGATAAACAAGGTACTTCTGGAAGCTACACAATAAGCCATCTCTTGACACAAGCTGGAAAATTATTTTATTCTGGAAATTCTTCCATTTCCTTTAGCTGAGTATGAGGGTCTTTGTAATGAAGGCTATGATTCCATTCCCAATGTATTACACTTTCCTCTAAATTAGCCCAGCCATGTGAAAGCAACAGGGTCTAGGGCTCTGAGGCTTTTTTTTTTTTTAATATGTATTTCACTACCAATAAAAATGCAGATTTTGCAAACCAAGGAGGGAGAATAAATGAAAAGCATCCAGATAAAAAAAGCTGCAAAACCAAGAAAACTAAAAGCAACAATACAAGAAACATATAAACCCTTTTTAATGCCTGTGTGTCTTTGTATTCACAGGTCCTGAATACATTTTACTGTTGTACAGCTCTATAAATTATCATACAGATCTTACCACCACACAGAAGATAAATATTCAACTTTGTGATTTTTCCTGCACCATAGTTGTACTTAAACTAACAATGTGCAAGCAGCTTCAAACTGTCATGTCTTTCCTAGTTTTTTCCTCTAAATTTGGAAATTCTACTGAAAGTAGCTCTCACTCAGTTTGAATTTTTCTCAGGATCCAACCCAGGGCCAATAAGGTTTTAAAAATGAAAGCATACATAACAGTTCTACACACTTTTAAATTCTAAAATTATGCATTTTCTTCTAACATTCTTTTTGCTTGTATGGTAGCAGACAGTGGTGAATATTATAAAACTATTCTTCATTCACAAAGTGAGCAATTCTGGTAGCCAAGCAGGCTTAACATTTCTGAAAATAGTATTTCCAAAAATATTTCTAGAAATTGTTCACAAACTACTTACTGCTTTCATTTTTTCTCTCTAAAGCATGATGGCAAAAGTTTAGAAAATATGTTAATTGTTAATTTGATTCTAATCTTTTGTGGAAGCACACAATTTGGATCTCAAGCATTAAAAACCTCACTTAAATCCTTGATGTTTGGAATTATATTTAAAATGACAAAATTACAGCATTACAATCATTCAAAAAAAAAAAAGAGGAAATATATATCTGCATTTTTTTTCCTGATTCTTTTTCCGAGCCACTTTGGCTTTCATTTGATGTACGCATTTCATAACAAGGTGTTAGGACTTTTCTAATCTGCATGCAAATTGTGAGAAAGTTCCCAGGATTGTGTTCTTGGTGTTCAGTGCAACATGCAGTGGGGTCCCAGTATCTCTCAGGCCTTCAGCATCTATTAAAATAGGGATTGAATAAATGTAATAACATGCTCGTCATTTCTTTTGTTTATTACTGGAGCAGTTAGAGGTCAGGCTTGCCATCTAGAGGTGCTGAGCTTGCCTTTGAGTGTAGCTGTCCATTATCCATGCTAAAGATCTTTATATTTGCCAATTGTGCTTACTTTTCTACCTCCATAGCCAGTTCTGTACAAAGAAGATACGCACAGAGAGCAGTATTTGTGTCACTAACAGACTAGCCAAACACCAAGACTCCAGTGTCGTTGTCACTGCCCCGATCCAAAGACCCTCTTGCCCTTGAGTCCTGGCACTGAAGCTGCTTTACGGTGACTGGGATCCTATACGAAGGCAGTAGTGCAATTGCTCAGAGACAGACAACCTGGTCTGCAGACAGAGCTCTGGCCAGAGGGAACAACAGATATTGGCACTGCTCCAACCCGCCTGATCCACCCACCACCAGTACCTGGGCAAGCTCCCCAGTCTCTGTGTCTTCCACTTTTCGTCGTCTGTCTGCACAGTGAGCAGAGATGTACCCCAGATAGACAGAAGTTTTTGAGTATTTTGCCCCATTTGCATTTTTCAGTCAGCTCTAACTGTGATTCCCTCAGCACAGCACATCTCCCTTGCTCTTTCATCATTTGACAAACTGCTATTTTGGAAGGAACTATGAAATTGTCATTATCTGTTGGCTAATACTGATCATGGCATCACACTTTATGGCCTCATATCATTACGTATACAGCAGCACAAAATCCTACACTGGATGAACGTGTTTACAAGTTAGATCTTTTATGTAGCACAGTGATGACTCAGCTAACCAATGTCTTTGCCATTATGCTTTTGTTTAGGAACCAATCAACAATTTAAGTTGGTTTCCAGTATATGCATTCACCTATGGTCTTTGTTCACGTTGAGGTAATCCAACGGAATGATTAGATACATATGTGGTTGTTCTTTTCACATTTTGTCCCAGGTTGAAAATAAAGTTGGCAGAAAGGATGTGAAGGGATTGCTCAAGATTATCTCTTACAGTATACTGTACTGGTATTCATTTTTTCTGTTATTTTATATGTTCATCTTGAGGGTTCAGATGATCTTTAAAAAATATGAAAGTGTAGCCAATATAATATTTGCCATGCTTGCATTCCTTCCTAGCCTTAGGTCTTCCAGGAAAATGAGATGTGACATTTCATGATACATGTATTAATTTTAACTTGGGAAAGAAAAAAGTGTTTCCAAACAAATAAGTAAATAAATACAAGGTCATCTCATAAATATTTTTCTAGGTCTGATGGAAAGTCATATACTTCTGTTGAAGTAATGTTGCCTTTTCTGAGGTTTTGCCGGAAACTGCTTGATGTATTACATCGTTCAGAAGGAGATATTTAGGAAAAAAACACACAAACCCAAAAAAACCACCCCAGAACTCATAAGTTACAATTCTGGATGCTGCTTTTACCATGGCCAAATTGTCTGCTGACAGAGATTTCATCAATCAGCAGCCCTTACTGAGGATTTTTGGGCTGAAGACTTTTGTATGTATTACTATGGGTTTCTCCATATGAAGGGAAGACCTGACAAAGCTATTCCATTTCATCCCTGTTCCAGGAAAATGGGCCAATTCTCAGCTGCAATACTTTGGAGAATTTCCTGTCTGGTAGTTCAGAAACTGCCAAAGGCAGGGCATAGAAGCCAGAAGCTACGCTGCTGTCGTTGGCCCAAACAAACAAACAAAGATCCCCGACAGAAAATAACCCTCCCCAAAATAAAAATAGTTCTAAAAGATCAACAGAACAAAAAATGAACCAGATTTTAAATAAGAGCTTGTGTTTTACATATCATGTGGCTAGACATAGTTTTTGGAAACAGTCCAGCTCAGCCCACTTTTCCCCACCATCTGTCAGCAGTAGGTTTGCTGACTGCAAGAGCTTAAAGGCAATGCGTAAAAGGCGAGTGTTAGACAATTGAGTTTAAACACCACAAGAGCAGGGAAATTCAAAGGTTTGATGATGTAATGTGCTAACACTTGGCTTTTGTGAGAAAAAGAGGAGGAGGAGGATAACACGTTACAGAGAACAGGGTTGTTCACCTTTAGGCTGAATTCTCTGGCTCTTATCAGTTTGTACTGAGACTCTGACATTATTTAAACATGTGGTTGGAAGTGTTTATTTTAGACATAGGCCGAAGAGATTTGGGATGGTGATTTAGATATAGGCTATGGCCCTGGGTTTAAATCTGACAACAAGCAAAAACACATTCTAGAAAACTGCTATTTTCTGAGATCATGAGACCAGTCATAAGGGTGGGTACCACCAGAAGATGACCTGTCTGTGAGTTTTATGCACTGTGTCTATATAGCAAGTAGAGCTGGAGCAGAGGCTTCCAGCATGCTTGTGTCAGCCTCATTTGTAGACAAGCAACTCTACCAAATGCCCTTTCCTCTTCTCGCCTTTATGGTGAGTCTACAGGAAGGACCAAAAATGCTAATCATTGGCTTGCCTCTCGATTTCCTTGACTAAAATGGGTATACCAATTCATGAGAATGAAGTTGAATAAGGATGGGCAGTCTAGCTCACAGGGGGCTGTTTTCAGATGCTTCATTTAGAGCCAAAACTCTGAACAATGTTCATAAGATTCTGTTTGCTCTGAGCACAACTTGCATAAATGAATCCACTCTCCAGGCAAATCAGGATCATGGTATAAAAATATGCTCCTTGCACAATGGGAGAATATTTGTATCTCATAGTCCGTAGTTTTATTTAATTCCCAAAAATTCCCTTCTGAAATCCATGCTATCAGAATGAAACTTAAAACTGCCCCACGCACGATGTAAGAACACGTCCCAGATGTAGGAGACTACGACACTGGGAAAATGCATGTTGTGAACAGGAAGATACCTACTGAGCTTGTGACGGTAATTATAGTATTGGGTCTCGTTTGTGCTATTGTAAAATCTTCTTTGAGAAATGTGCTTTTCATCTGGTCTTGAGCAGCAGGCAAAGGGATTTTTTAGGCTCTCTTTGAATGGGGCTATATTGGAAAGAGCTTGGTCCAGTCTAGTTAGACTGGCTGCTAAAATTACAGCCAGTTTGGGAACTGGCTATTCAAAACTCTTGAACGAGCTGCATTTCCTTGTGATGCTCATTGCTTTACTGCTGGGAAAGCCGTGTTGGTCCAGCAGACCAACACATTTTCATCCTTTCTCAACCACGCTGCTCTGGCTTCATCCCAAAGTTGCCATCGGCTTACATGCATGTAATGCTCAGCTCTGGATTCACGACATCTGCCAGCTTCACCTCTGGTATTCAGTGGAAAGAGAAGCCCTGCTTTCAAAGGCTATTTTCTGTCTTTTCCAGTAAAGAGATGCAGAACATGGTGCTCTATGTGTCCTACTGTATCACCAGAGTGTTCCACTGAGGGACAGAGTCTGAGGGAAAGCATGGATTTGGTTCTGGGAAGGAAAAACTATTTGTAGATTTTACTTACACTGCCTGTGGATTTGTATGGTTGGGCTTGACAGCAGAGCCCAGCCCTGGAAGCCACAGACTACTATAATTCTACTGAGTGCAGTAGGAGTAGGGGAATCATTTGGCACCTGTGGACTTATAATAGATTGTGATGTGGTGCTATGCCTAGGATCTATGCCAGTAAAAATCCTTACAGAAACTGTGCACAAAATTTTCTCCATACTTGTGATAATCAATTTTTTAAAATAACAAAAATTTCCTTATTTTTGGTTGGTTTTATTTTGCTTGTTTGTTTTAAAAAAAATGGTAGGAAAGCAATTTCAGCTTTAGATCAAAGTTATAAAGCCTCAAGAAACCATCTGAAACTTATAAATTCTCCATTTTGTTTCACCTTTAGATAATTAAAAAATACCAATCTATATATATTTTTTAATGGGATGTAAAAAATTACTTCCAATCACATACCTTGTAAACTAGGTTTCATTGAGCAGTAAAGTTTATAAATCTCAGTTAAAACAATGTTTGAAAAAGTTTTTTTTTTATTAAATGCAATATCAACAAACTGGTGAATATTGTAAACAGGTAGAAACTGCCACCTGAGGAGAAAAAAAAATATTTGAAAAGTAAAAAAGTGAAAGTTCTTTGTTTCCATTAATATATATTCCTATTTTGTCATAACCTACAAAAATCACCATGACAAGTGACTAAAACACAGAATAGTGGTTTCACTGTTGAGTTCTAACAGTTTAAGAACTCCCAAAATAGCTGTGGCTGGTTGCCTCTAGGCATGCTCATACAGCAGGTAGGATGGCTCTCCCAAGCAAACCCTGTTCTGGAAATCTCCGCTCAGCGTTTTGAGGTACATGTAATGCCTCTGTCTCTTCTGTCATCCAGCAGGAAACCACTTCCCACAATCTTAAAGGGAGTTCAGAAATGCTGAGGAAAAGAGGCACATTTACCCATTTACCTCTGAATGCAGCCCGAAAGCACAGGGCATACCAGCACACTGCTGAAGCTTGCCAGCAAGCAGCAGTGCATCCAACATAGATCCGAGTGCTGCCAGCACCTTCCTTCTAACCACCGCACAGGCTTAGTCGCAGTATTTCTGGGGTTAACACAGCTTCCACAGAGCATGGAATGGACAAGTCTGCCCAGCCCAGGCTGTGCTTGTGGTCAGATCTGCAGAACTTGAAACTTCCTCCAGAGGTGGACGTCCACAGAAGAGATCCTGGTGCTCACTGTGAGCAGGTCCACAAGGCTCTCAGTGCGGTTCTTCTGGCTAGAGCTAGTCAAAAATTCCTAATATGCTTTTATAAAGTCAAAGCTAAAGCACCCCATAAATACAACCATCTGGTTGAAACAAAGTTGAACTGCTTTACCACAGTGTTGTATACATCTGTATTGTGCTTTATAATTTAAGAAAGGCTCAACAACTGTTGTCTCTTTTCCTATGCAGCTTTCAGACCCTGCCAAATTTCCCTTATCTTGACATATCCTACACAAAATTGCTGTGCTATCTGAGATCTGGGTTATGGCCAAGTATCATTTTGCTCTAAAGTGGGAGACAGAGATACGTAAGATTCATACACAGACTTCTAAACTGTGTGCTGCTTAAGTGGCAGAAGGAAAACCTAAGTTCTTGCTGTGAGTGGAGCCAGAATGTTCATCGTTTTTACTATTTATTTCCAGCATTTTCAACATTTTGAATTTTAATTCCTTTAATTTATTTTTTAAAAGCATAATCGCAGCTTGCATATATGATCGTAAGACCTGATAAATCTGGAGAACTACCCAGGAAGCCAACAGAGGAATATCAGCTTGTATCTCTCAAGAATCCTAGCTGCAACTCTTATGCGATTTGCAAGAGTCCCAGTTTCATTCTAATCATTATGGAGCCAGCTGAGGCTTACTTAAAACTGGTGATTTAATCTAGACTAATAAAGACTTTTTACACGCTCACTACTGTCCATTGTGAAAAAAATTTAATTGTGTCCCTGGTCACGAAAATTGAAGTGAATCAAAAGTCTTATTTTGTTCTAGAAGAGTGGCTAAGAGAGGAAAGAGGGTCAGTGAATATGAAAAAAATAAACGGCAAAATTTCTCAAAAATGCACACAAAGTACTGTTATAGTGTGCAAGGATGTGAAGGATAAAAGCAGGTTGGTCCTTCTAGAACCTTCAAATTCCTGTAGGTGTAGTGGTGATCCAGTGTTAGCATGATCACAAACAGAAACTTAACCAATCAGCAGCATAAAAATCCACAACGCTGTCTGATGGATTTTAGATGTGACTTTCTCCAGCTGGTTGTTTTGAGCACTAGCCCAATTCTGACCACTGGGATTTTCAGCAATAAGAACTTGTCCGTGCTACAGGTCCTGTGCTGTTGTCACTTCTGAGCATAGATAGCAACAGGAAGAGCTTTCCCGTTAGTGTTGCTACACCACTTCTTTGGGCTAAGCCAAAAAAAGCTGTTCACTGTCACCATGACTATGTTTGGGAGGTTTCCTGGAATAATGGTAGGAATGAATGAGTGAGACTTTATATGCTGAAACACTGGAGAGGAAATGAGGTGTGTATGTAAGAGTGGTGAAGGAGAGTGAGCCAGGCTAGATAGCAAGTTTGAGCTGAAAGAGACTTAGTGAGAACAGTTATTTTACACAGCTTGCATCAAGCAGCTCATAATCCTGATCACTGTTACAGTGTCTCTGTATATCAAGACAGATTATAGCAGTCTCCATGTCCCTTACTCTCTTCTCAAGCAGTATCCTTGAGTAGAATGTTGGTCTCGATCAAGTCAAAAGCTGTATGGCCAAGAGTATTTCCTCCTCTAGAAATAGTGAACCTTCTGGAGAGCAAAGTATCATGAGAAGTGAGTCAGGCTCTCTAAATCTGGCTGAGGAAGGACAACATAAATAGCTTCCAAAATAACTGCTGAACTGTGTCATCTTCATTTTCAGATTATTGCATCCCAAGGGTTTTAATTTAGTGTTAAGAATACAGAAGGCCATGATGAAAGTGCAACTGCATTACCTTGCACTGCTTTAATCCCAGCAGTGCTGTCCTCCGGGAAAGCACTCCTGAGCTATGTGGCTGCAAAGTGTGGCCATGGCTGCAATGATCAGTAACTTGAAAGTCTTCCCAGAAGGGTCAGAGGGATAGATAGAAGGCAAGACAGATGCTGCAGTATGGCAAAACTCACACAACTAAAGATCCAAGGAAAATGGTTAGAAATTGAAGTCTCTGTCACTTTAGTGTTCAGGAGGAAGTCAACGCTCTGGGGCCAGCCAGGGCCAAGAATCCAGGGGCAAGAAGTATATTAGCAGCTGTCCCAGCTGAGTCCTTAGATGAAGGTCTTGGTGCTGGGTTGTCTCTTACAGCAAATCCAGGGCTGAACTCAGCGGGAATCAACCACAGTTGGGACCTCCTAATGATACTGCTACACAAATAACAGCAAAGGGATACATTGGCAAGCCACAGCATATCTCAAGAGGTTTAGGCAATCATATGTTTTAAAATGCCAGAGGTTGAAATTACCAAGGATCCCTACTCTGCTGGCTGTGTAAACACCTACAAGTGACACAGTTGCATGCTAGTGTTTAGGCCTCCAGTTATTTATTGTAAAGATGAAGAATGCTGGGGAGAAGTTACATACAATTTAAAGTTGATCCAAAAGTACTTACAGAAGCGTGTTGTTGACTGACCTGTTCTTCCCAGTGTGACAGTTTAATGTGTTTTTCTGGTTGTCTTGCTGTGCACTGCAAACTCAAATGTAGCTGCATGAATACACTCTTGATCTCGTTGAGGAGGTGGAGCCTCAAAGTCTTCTCAGACTGATTTGCTACATCAGCAGGAAGATAGATTTGTTTTTCAAGCGGCCGTAGCAGTCTGAATGAGATGACAATGTCCTGCCAATTCATATGCATTGTTTATACTGATACCATAAATAAACCTGAGGGTGTGAGGTGCATTTTGGCCTGCTCTGGCAGGTGCTTTCTGATGGCTGTTATACTATGTTAATCAAAGGTGAAACCAGTAAAGCTGGTGCCATCACACTGGGAAAACTGGAGCCAGAACATGCAGAAAAAAAAATTACATATAAAATATATCCCAACATATTTAATATAAAATACATTCCAAGGCATAATATATAATGAAATATATAATGGAATATATAATGTCTTAAATTATATGCATAACCATATGTGCCTAATTCAATGTAGAACATGTATACCATACATATTCATTCTAACAATAATGATCTTGAAAGAGACTGAGAGATTATTTCTTGTTTCTCGTTTGAATTTATCAATAAATACACTTCGGATTACTGGAAGTGGCTATCCAGTGGTGGGGTGGGGGGCCAGCAGAGAAGGCTATATGTAAAAGCAATAACAGTAGCGTGGCATTCATCGCACACTGACATGTATCAGCTGTGATTCCCTGCCCCTGCCTCCCATCCACATTCTCAGACAGTAATTCTTGGTCTGTGGGTGCTCTCCTGGTCATCTCCACAACTTAAAGCTTTCTACCACATTAAACAACAGCATGGGAAGAATTTTGAAGGCATAGGGACAAGTATGTGCTATGGCGGTCAGTGGAACCTGCATGGCTACCAAAACGATGTGTCCTTGTGATCCTTGTCTGGATAAAGATGTCACTTTGCACATATCTGCAAAAATACTACAAGTAGTCACAGGCTTGCACTGCCCACACTTTGTGAAGGCTGTGAGCCATTAAGAGAGCATGCACGCAGAACCATACCCAAACTAATAAGCCGTGTTTGGGTCACAATGCCAGGCAGAAATGAATGTGTGATGAATGCAGTGGTGTGAGCTCACGCTCTGCTAATTTACAGCACAGGCAGAGTGAGCTGAGGTCTGCCAGCCATGCACTGTGCATGTGGTTATTGTTTTCTGTGATTTGGGACCGCCTAAGTGAACAGGGGGCTGAAGGTGCAGAAGGGAGAGGAGTACAGCCACATGCAGAGCCTTGCTGACCATTTACAGATCTTTGCTGTTCAATTTACAGCTCTTTGCTCTCTTGTTCCCATTCCTGCCAGCACAAAGGAGAATAGAATCAAGTTTTTCATTCCAAAGATTTTTAAGCCTGAGGAAAGATCAGCAGACAAGGGGAAAGAAGAAAGATTTTGGATGAGGAAGAGAAGGTCAGGGAAACTAAAAGCAACTGGGTTGCTGCGAATGCAGAGAAACCAGGTGAGAAGTGGTGGGGCACAGCCAAAGACAAAGCTGGCCACATATCTCCTCCTGAAGGGGAGGAGAAGGCAGCTCAGCAGCACTTGCTGCTCCAGTTAAATATCAGCGAGGTAACTTCCACCAAAAGAATGCCTCCTGAGGGGGAGAAAACAAGCAGAGTGTCAGGACCAGCTGGCAGCTTGAGAAAAACAACCGTACAATTAAACAGCACCACTGGGAGCACTGGACGGCTGCCCCTGCCTCCTCATCGTCACTATTCAAGGCCTGTCAAAAGAATAATAAAAGGTGCTATAAAGAGAAGACAAATCTCAGGCAGTCAGAGCAGCAGTGGGACTGGCCAGAAAGGATAACAGTCAGAACTGGATTCCTAAAGCTGTGTGAGTGTTTAGGGTCTTGCAGAAGCAGCTGGCTTTGGAGACATGCTTTCTGTCTCCAAAGGTGACAAGGCAAAGGGAGGACCTGCTTGTGACCTTGCGTCAAGCAAGGGTCAGGCCCTTCCGCTGATCAAAAATGCATGAGGATCAGGCTGACCCTTTGTTTCCTTCTGATTCACCCATCAGCGTGCTAAAGAAATGCTGGACGACAGGACTGTGCCTGTCAGACCTCTGGTCTGGAAATCTTCACATAGCAGCCTCAGTCTGGTCCCAATCTTCATCCACCTCCACACCTCCCTCCTGATGCCACTATCGGAACACTGTCCCAGTGTGCTGGCATAGGCCATTGTGAGAGGCACCTCACAAGTGTCACTCACAGCAGCTCTACATTTTAAATGACGTGATCCATAAAATTTACCTGCTCAGTCTTGAGAGGAGCTAGAGATGAAATTTCACCCAAGCACAGAGATAATTTCCACTGTCTCCAAAACAGGAATCCTTGAGAAGGACAGATTCCTCCAAGCAATAAAGGCTAGGAAGGAAATTGCTTCTGAAGGCCAGAAGCCTATTCTTTCCAGATTTAGGCACAGTGATAAACATCAAAAGGAAACAATGGATACCCACTTCTGCAGGTGTTTCCTTCATACTTAACTGCTCCCCTCCAGTCTGTTGGGAATACTGTTCTTGCCTATTGTTTGGTAAATTCCAAGAATCATATTTATATCCATTATGTGAAGGATTATGTGCCGGGTACAAATTCCCCCATGCGTGGCTACAATATTATGCCAACTGGAACACTGGGGAAGTCAAGCTCCAGCTAGGTTCTCCAGGCCAAATCCTTAGGTCTCAAGTGACTGCACAGTTGAAGACAGTATCATGTTCCTCTAGTAAGAAAATGAAGAACAGCAAGTGTTTGGCTTCACAGATATTTTGTTTTCTAGCATTAGAAAGCATTTCTTCACAGCTATGTCCATGATGCCAATAACAAGACCTGCTCTACATTGCTGCAGTTGACCTGAAATAACATGCCAGCAATAAAATCACACACAATAAAAATGTTACCAAGAAGAGGTGGCATTGTTAAGCATGTCTCAGAACTTTTCCTAACCAAAAATTTGGTGGAACAAACAAAAACATTGGATAAACTCAGGAAGATGAGCTCATCCATCTGATGAGCTCTAATCCTGGTATTTTCTGTCTCTACTTTTACAGAGATGAATGAAACAGAAGGACAATTTCTGGGGAAAAAAGTCAGGTGGGCAAATATTTGAGAGATAGCAAACTTCCCATATGTATGCATACATGTGTCCTGGTTTCACTGGGATAGAATCATAGAAGCAGTTTTTTGTTTAGGAAAGCTGCGTTTTTGAGAAGATTGCACCACACAATTTGAGGGAGAACAAAGTTGACAAGACGTTTTGTTTTCATTCATGGACAGCCATGGTATGCAAGTCTCTGTAGTGATCAAGGTCCTTAGCAATTTTTAGTTATGTGCTAAAGCCAGGAGAAGCAAAAGCCAGGGCAGCTGACTCAACCTGGCCAACAGAAGTATTCCACAACATGAATGTCATGCTTACAAATTGGAAAGTTTGCTGAGGACAATCCCTTCTCCCAAATGGTTGCTGTCCCTGGAGGGTCTCTTCTTTTGTTTGTTGTGACCGTTGCTCTTTCGCTGGAGCCAAGGCCACAGGGCCAGATCTTGAATGGAAAGGAGAACAGACCCTCAGACCCTTGAAACTCCTTTATGCCATGCAGAAAAATAGTCTTTATACCCTTTCATGCCTGCTTCTCCAAGCATTTTACATGTCAATCCCGCAGAAACTGATAATGTCTTTAAAAAGCACATCCCATCAAGCACAACCAGATCATTCACAGTGCTTGGAGCGAAGCAGGTGCATGAGCATTTCTAGGTTTACTGTCATTTGGCATGAGCTCTCTATTGTTTCATGGAACTGAAACAAGATGTGTGAGGAAGGGTGACTTGTTTACAGCATCCCAATAATTAATAACCATACTGGAAAGTGTTTCTGGATATACACATACCAAGTTCTGAAGCATGACACACACTTTGATTCACGTACGACACACGTTCCCTGATACATAAAATTCTCAGTGGCCTGGAGTTTGTCAGCCTGTTGATTCTGCTGAAACATATGTTGGTCTGTTGAGGGAGCTGCATGATGAGCAATTTTAAAATGTCCCAATTTGGAAATGTAGCTGCAGACACTGTTTTAGGGGAAGTGCTCTGTGATTGAAAGCTGAAGCTGCACCATGCAGTTCAAATTAGATTTGGACATTGTGTGCACTGTCAATTTGGAGAACTCTTCACATGCTTGCCAGCAGTTTATAGGAAATATGGGCATGAACCACAGACAACATCTAGTCCTCCAGCTTCTATTTAGTTTTAATCAGACAAATCCCTTGAAACACAAAGAGAAGGAACCTTGCATTTCAACAGGGAAGCCACAAAAGAGCAGGACTGGAAGGAATGACAGAACGGCTTATTCCTGCATAATCCCTGCTCTTCACATGATCCATGGCCTGCTGATCTCAGTTACTTCTGGGGACAGCAGAAACCAAAACTACCAGCCTGTAGGTCATTTGTAGGAGAGAAATAAAGGAATACATGTGGAACCAGCTACTTTCTCATATCCTTGCTTTTTTCACTCACCAGCTGTTTTTCTGAAAGGTCATGAAGCAGTAAAATACACCCTTGATTATCCTACTTCTCAAATCTTTTCAGCCCTTTTTGAAGTTGCAAAAGTGTAAGAAAATTCAGTGGTGTTCAGCGTCTGATCCAGCACCCATTGCCCTCAGCAGGCTTTGAACAGTGTCCATGGGCCTGGGTTTGCAGAAGGCTGGAGTCAGAAAGGCATTTAATCGCATTAGCTGAAGTCCTGCTGATTTCACTGCGAACTTTTTCCATCATGTTTAAGATGAGGGTTCTGTGGGCAATTTTCCCTTCAGTGCATATGTTTAAGAAAGCTCAAGCTGAGCCGAGGTCCAGTTGGTTCCAATGGGATTAAGCATTTGTTTACAGGCAGGCATGTGTGTAAGCACCTTCCTGGCCTACAGCCTTACATCTAGTCAGGTCGAAATGACTGTGGTTGTACTGTGCAGAAACAGGGCTTTACTGTCCTTTGAATTGAAAGCTATACGTCTTAAAGTCTTCTTCCCTCTGCTCTGATAGTTGCACTGAAGGACATTTTGAGTTCCTACAGTAAATCTGGCTCCATGCAAGCCACTTTTTCATTTTTTTTAACATGGGCTGCTCTGGAGTTAAAATTCATTTTCTCTTGCACAGGGCCATGGGAAAAGAAAAATAAAGGTTGACTAATACATTTCTCCATTCATCAAATTATACCGTAAACTGCAAGTTGTTATGACCCAAATCTGTATTTGATATAAAGCAGCTTCTTTTACCTTGTTTTGTGTGATCAACTATTATTTGATAAGGGAGTTTTAACAGAAAGTATCTATCAGCTGTTCTTTCATGACTACACTGGCCTTCTACAAATTACATGTAAATTATGCAATTATATGTAAATTGTGGTATATAATAGCACAGACCATCTATCGTCATACAAACATGTTCCACAGCCCACTCTTCTGGTGGAACACAATGATGCCAAAGCAAATCATGAAAAGACAAAAGAAATAAAAGAACTCAAAGACTGCAATGATAATAATAAAAGTAATAATAAAAATTAATGTCAGCATAAGATGTATTTACTTGTAGCCTGATACAATGCAGACTGAGCTCAGTCAGATCCTGTCTGCTGATTTCATTGGGAAAAGGATTAGGTCCTTCTTTTCTGTGCATGGAAACCAGATAGCTGAAACTGTTTGCTTTTGTTGTTCTCAGCAATTTAACCTAATTTACCCAAATCAAAATTGTACCCTGTTTTCGTAAGTCTTTGACCACTGGGCACTAACGAAGTTCAGTCTTTCCTCAAGCCCTCAGCCTCAAGTTAGCAGTAGCAAATACAAACTGCTGGGATGGATCAGAAAACTGCATCCAAGGAAAAAGTCAAGCAAAATAGTTACATATACCTCTGAACCCATTCTTCTGAGTGGGCACTACATAGCATCTGAAGCAGTGTCCACTGAGGAAGGCTGGGTGAAGCCTAGACCCTCTGCCTCCATTGACTGCCAGATAGTGGGAAGGCTCCTGAGAGATGCGACCTTGACTTAATGTGTCTCCTCCAGGATTCTCCATGCCGTCAAAGGGACAGCTGTCCCATTCCTTCCTTGGGGGTCTTTGGAACATTAGGACCTTTGGAACATGCATTGAGATCAGTTAACAGTGACACTGTCTTCTGCAACAATGTGACATCCCAACCAATGTAAGGTGAGTACTGCATGAGAGCTTGGACAAATACTCAGAAGAAAACAGGCCCACTGCTCAGTGTTTGAGGAAAAAAGAAAGGACAAGTGCGAAGCAGGTGGGGGAAGAAGCATAGAGATTTAGGGCTCTGACTCATGGCTGCAGATGGATTTAGCTGTGCTAGCTAAGGCAGCCGCTGCCTCAGCTGTTTGCTCCAGTCCTCTGCCAGAGTTTATTCTGGGCTGTCCGAAGGGGATGGGGACCCATTCATGTCACGTATGGACCAAAGGCATACAGTGGAAGCTGTGGCAGCTCAGAAGCGGGTGCATCTCCTGCTCAGTTGCCTGGCCCTCCCTGCCTGCCAGCATGAGTCAGAGCCCCAAGGGGTGGCACTACAGGAAGGTGGGTGCCCAATGCTGCATGTGTAAACACTTGATAAAACACTACCAGGATTGTCACACGTGTCTAAAGAAATATGGTGTTCAAGAAACATGTTATTCCCTTTTAGAGGTCAGAGTAAAATTTCTCTGAGGATTTTGAAAGTAATGACTTTGGAGGTCCACAGGTTTTGGTATCCAGCTCATAACACCCAAAGCACTTTTATAAAATAGGTCAGATGCTCAATATCTTATGATACTAAGGCATTGTAAGAACAAAAATTAGTATCAGCGTTCCCTGCAGCTGAAAGTGATGTCCCTGAACCTATAGACTGCTACTTTCACATAATAACAGTAGGAATTGCAGACGAGTGATGCTGAAATGTGGCTTTCTTCATACAGAGATAGCACAAATTATTTCACAACCTGTAACTACAATGGCAAAAGTGGTGGAGGAGGCTGACCATGCAGTGACTCACAGATGCCCTGTGTTCTGTCCCAGTTTCCACGTGTTTTGAGGTGATGGAGTTCCTCCCTTTAGTAGGGCTCCCCTCTGAAGATGTAGGCAAGGAAAGGTCTGCAGCTGGTATGGAGAAGTCCCATTGATACCCAGACATCCTCTGGAGAAGAAACTGCAGTGTAAAAAGCAAGTGGTGCCATGAATTTGCACTCCTGTGCTGGCTGAGGCTTTGTGCTCAGGCTGACTCCCCTGCTCCCACATGCTCTGCAGGCTCCCCAACAGTGTCTTGGGCAGGTTTTGGGTGCATAAAGCTAGCAGCCTGCCAGCAGATAGCTTTAAAGCAAAGATGGATATGTCTAGATCAGCATGAAGACAGAGCAGTGACAGCAGGGTGGACATTACTTGCAGCTAGCTAATTCAAACACTTCATTATCTGAGATATTGGCAAGACTTTTTAGGGCCTCCACTGCATTTTCCCTAACTAATCAAGCTGAAGGCAAGGTTTGTACCTCACTGCCAAGGCTGAGTACCGAGTGTCCCGGACAATGGCTCCTTCTGGGTAACCCAGCCAGGTTTCTTAAGAGGGACAGTATGTTTTGGAGTGATGAATGCTATGTTATTGGCTAAAACTTGTTAGACATGCTGGATTCTCCCAACATGATCTCCTAACAGAAGAGAACAGAATATAAGCAGGTTTGTATTTTCCTGCTAAAGCATTTCCAAAGAAACACAAAGCCCTAAGAAAGTACTCCTGCTGGTTCCTTGCCTGCGTTACCCACATTGAGCTCAGTGCTGACAGAATTTGTTGAGATGTTGGGAAATAATGTGTTTTTGGAACACTAAAACTATCATTGCCTCTGATTAAAACAATCCAGCTCCCAGTTTGGTATGATCATGATCACATACTGTTTTAAACATATATTCCAGCCTCTCTATTTATGCTCCCAGTTTCATATCCAAACCCCATGATTTCACAGAGGTCACTTATGCACCTTGAGTGGAGCAACATAAAATCACCTCCGATGTGGGTCTGGAAATAGCCTTCCCCTCTCTTTCTCTTTGCATGTTTGTGTGAGCGTCTGTTCACACATGTATATGTTCTTGAGTTGACATCTATTAAAGACTGATCTCATTTGTGTCAAACATGCCACCTACAGGGAATGTTTTGGAGCAGTCAAGTTACAGGAGATAGATAAAAAAGAAGAAGAAGAGGTAATGAATATGGAGTGTAAATGCCTTAGCAAAGTAATGGAGACATGTACTAATAGCAAGTGAAATTTGACCTTCTGGCTGAAAACCTGATAGTGAACCAATTGGAGAACTTTAGAAAATTGGATCAGCCTCAATGGGCACAGAGTAAACATTGGGAGTGCAATACAGTCTTATTAAACATAATGCACATTTAATGCATAATTTTATTGCAACCAATTTCATGCTACTGCCTTAAATGAGTCTGGGTCTACTTCCACTGTAGCAGTCCACTACCATAAGTGCCTCTTAAAAGAATTGCAAGGCCAGTAAACTATCACTGGTCTGATCTCTCCCTTAGCCCGTACTTTCTGCTTCATAAACTCTCCCAGCTCCCACAGCTTGTAGTGAGATCTTGTCTTCCTTCAATACGCAGCTTTTGAAACACTAAACTGTTTTGGCAAGTCTTCACAGATGGGAATGTTACAACATTTCCATTTTATGCTGGTGCAGTAAAGCAGTGAACCTTTGCAGCTATAGATCAGTCGGCTGAATCCCAGCCTTACAACAGGAGTTCCTGGAACCTATACAATCAGTCTGGTGCTGAAGATTTCTCAAGCACAGCAGGCAAAATCCTATTTTTCTAAGTGACTGCAATAGTGTTTGCCCTCTGACAGGAACAAGGAATAAGGAAAACAAATGATGCTGAGTGCTAAGAGAGTGAGTAGCCCCCCTCGCAGATAGAGTATGGCTAAATTAACACACAAGAAACTGCTAAGAAGGAACAATAAGTGCTTAATTTATACTATCAGAGTACAAAAATCCACACCCTAAGTTCCCAGTTGCTTCTTGCTGAGATCTTCACAGAATTCAGAATTGTCACCTGCACTTTGTGGAAACACCAGCAAGGTAAGAGATGTTTCATCATCAGCCTGAGATTTTCCAGGTGTAAGAGACATCCTGTGTATAATTGAGCTTGCAGTTTCAACACCCTTATGCTTTAGGGCTTCTGAGTTTAGAAGCCTGATCTGAGCTCACCCCTAGATCTGAGTCCTTTACGTTTCATCACAGTAAAATGTTAATAACATCTGCATAACAGTGCTGCTGGAGATCTCTGCAGGAGTCCTGTTTGCTAGGCGCTGCACACATATGTACACAAGAGATATCTCTGCCCTGACAAGCTTTAGGATTTCAGGTAGCAGCAAAATGCAGCACAGGGATGATACATAGGGAGGAGTGGAAGAGGCCACCACTGTTTTCACCAGTAGGTACAATGTCATGAATCAAGCCCTCAGTGCTAGTGAAATAACATACTAGTTGGTTTTGGTTCACATCTTCAGTTTTCAAGCCCTCTTCTCCGTGATCACAACAGCTAGGACTACTTCATCATTTTTAGCCATGCAGCTACGGAGCTGGAGATTTTCTGAAAAAAGGCCCATATGTTGTGATATTCTTTATTCAGATTTCGAGTATTGTAACTGAAGAGAGCTAGAAAGACTAGTGGACTCCTGATATCGCGGTCTTCCGGAGCAAAGAGGAGTCCATGATTTCAGCCCCAAAACACAGCTTGCTTTTCTTGATGTTACACCACAAAGTGTAATCTCTGCTGTCCCATTCATGTGGACAGTGCAAGGCACTTCAAGACGTGTCAGAACTGGACCTAATATTTTGCACTCCTACAGAAAAATCGGGCTTTCTTGTGGTTTTGTTGCATATTGAACTTTACAGCCTTTGGTGGACAAAGAAAACCAGGTACCTTTTCTAAAACTGCATGTATATATGCACCTTAAACTTCACCTGGTCACATAAGTGTCACAGAAAACTTATGTGTATAGGTTGAACAATGTAGGAACACTTTTAAGCATATATGTGATTTCCAATAAAAGGGCACCAATTTTATCCCTAAACATAGGTGATGGTTTTGCACACTTATGGAATGATGAATTATTGAAAAGTACTCTATAGATAACATGACGCTATTTCCTCTAAATCAAATTATGAGGATATGTGTCTGATTGTGAACATAGTAAAAAAATGCTAGCCATGCAATTCTTCCTGATGTGTTTAAAGCAAAAAATGGTACAAAATTCTTAAACATCTTTTACTCAATAGTGTTAAATAGCAATCCAGCAGGATTTACAACTGTAACATATAAATAATTCTGTAGGGGAAAAAAATATAATTTCAGCATCTGTCTCATCAGGATTTGTAGATTGAGAAGAAAAATAAGATAAAACAATGGAAAAACCTTATGAAGCTGTCATGTCACATTGTGGCATTTAGAGCTGGTGGGCTGGATATAGCTTGTAACCTCATTTCACATGTCCATGCACATGTTATTTTGGGGGATGGATATGAAGGAGGTGGAAAGCATAAGTCTGGACTTCTATTGAGGGATGTACAATGGGTAGTCAACCAATAGCAGAAGAAAAGGTTTGTTTGGCCTCCAGCAAAGGAAGAATTTCACTATCCCTGCTTGAAGTCAGACTACATTTCAAGAAGATGAGAGGCGCTCAGCAAGACAATGGCTGTCCTATTTACACACTGCACATGTAAATGCATCTACCTACCTTTACATGCATTTTCCCAACACATGCATGTGGAGAGATACACAGCTGAAGAGACATAGGCAAAGAAAAATCTCATCTGAGGACTTCTTTCCTTTCCCACACAGAAATGTTAGCATAAAGGATGCTCAAAAGCTCTTCAAGGGTCCTCAGAAAGAGAGGATGCTCTGAAACCCAGAGTACTGCAGGCAAGTGCACAGCTCTGGCTTGTAACTGTGGCTACTCACCCACAAATCAGGCTTGCTCAGGCACCTCCCAAGTCAGAAGGGCTTATAACTTTTTAAGGTTGCCAGATGAAGTACAGTGCCTATGTATGAATAAATCTGTCTGTCTTTGTAGAAGAGCTGGTGGAAAACTGGAACTGTAAACTTGCTACGAAATGCTGGAGATTTGATGTCACCCACCTCTAGCTGGAATGAAATGTGGAAATTATCTATGAAGTTAAGTTTTTTGAATAAAGTATTCCAGAAATATCAATATGACCTTGCTGAAGACAAAATTTGCCAGTTGAAGTCATATGTTTACATAGACAAGCCAGGTGTAGTTGGAAAAAGCAGAAAAGATTTCCACTCTTAAAAACTTTTCTTAAGGTTTGAAATACTTCAAAGCTAAAGGCAACTTTTCTGAGCCAAATCAGATATATGTCTGTTAGATCATCTCTGACAGAAAAGTTAATTGGAAACTATAAACTTTCTCTTGGTTATGTCCTGAGACTATCACAGCTGTAGTAAAGCTACTCCTCCCTATGGGAATGCTTCTTTTTGGTCCTATGGCTTTGACCACGACAAAGACAGCTAATTTTCTTCAAGAATCTTGATGAAACTTTTCAAGTTCATCACAGCAATGTCTTACAAGTTGAAAATAATTCTAACACAAAATCACAAACAGATTATGTTTTTTTGTTGGTGTTTTTAATAAAGTTTTAAATTATTGCATCAATACATTGATAATCTATGGCTAGGCAGACACATAATAATGTATTACTTTAAAAAAATGAGTTATTAAACCAGCTTCTACTGGTGTGTCTCATACTTGTCATTTATCACATTCATTGTTATTTCTGTTACAGCTGCACTTGGAGATAGATGTCTCCATTGGTCCTAAAAAAAAAAAAGTCATAGTTTTGTATTCTGAAAGAGTGAGAGAGGGTCTCACCCTCTTGGCTTACTTTATCCCCAAACTACAAATCAATAGAAATCAGTCCTTGTAAAACTGTAACATACAGCAAACAATTAAATGGCTGTATTCTGTGAAGAACATGTTAAACTCATTGCCATAGGATGTTAAAGAGAGAAGTGTCTTTTCAAGGAAGATCTACCTTCATCCTTATTCAGGACAGAAGAGCATAATGAGGATGACTACACCTCAGGCTTTCAACTAGGGTCCAGATCTTTCTTTCCATACTGTGGTATCTTATGTGTAGGCAAATTGTGTGAAACAAGGTGTGATACTTCAGGATCATGAAAATACATAAATTGTCAGATAGGCAGTGCTGGGATGAAAGGGATATTATCTTTTCAGCAAGCCAAGATTCTGCAGTTTTATGTCTTTCTACAAGGAGTAACCAGAAACCACATAACTGTTCTCGCACTTTTCTAATTTCTGTTCCAATTTACTGTAAGTCTAGTGTGATAAGATGTACATTAGCTGTGGGCAGGTTTTAAGACCATATTGTTCTAAACCCCTGAATATCAGGATCCTTGATAGAAACTGTGATAAACCCCGAAGTCTGACTGTATTAGTAAGAGCTGCTATCATATACACAATGTAATAAAGATTTCAAATGTTCCTTCTGTGTCCTAAAGCCATTATACACTGCTAAGGGACAGTAAATCACAAAAGGTCTCGGAAGGCTTTAATTTGAAATATATATATAAAACATGTATAGCTCTAAAACAATTAAGAAATGTAATATAGAAACTGAATTCCCCCTGTCTTTAGCCTGCCGCTTGCTTTGAAATACAAAACTCACTTAAATAGAAATGTAGAAATGTAGTAGAAATCTACCACACTGGAGCAGTAGATCAAGCCCTCTATGCAAAGCAGCCAAGAAGGGCTGTCCATTAGAGAAGGTATGGTCCAGCGACTCAACAAACAGATGCAGGTGGAGGAGGTTCTGTTTCTAGTCTCGTGGATAGCTCACAGAGTAGTGTAGTGTGGTATGGCCGCAAATTAATTTTCCTCTTCAAGCTTGTTTTTCTCCTTTCACTCTGCTATGAACTCCTCAGGGCAAAGCAATGTCTCTGGGCTCAGATGAGCAGGAAGATACCTACCAGCTCCCTGAAAATGCTGGAGTAGAAGTGCGAGGTCTCTGCTCTCAGCTGCATCAGCCACTTTGGTACTGCTCTTCCACTGTGCATTTCCCTCCTCCTACTTTTCTGGCTTTCTTATGAGCAAGGTGGTGGTGGTGGAAAATGCTAATAGAAAAAAAACCCTTGTGACTGTGATTTTTAGAGATGCATGTTTAATGTTAGGAGATTTCAACTGTAGTGATCGTCCCTGATTGGGAAAAAGCCCTGCGCCTTGTACTCAAGTCCTATGGTGTCTGCAAATGGTAAAAGAGGAGAAGACTTCATCCCAGGAAAGCTGGCCTGATAGGCTGCAACCATGTCACCATGAACGCATGAAAAATTAGGGTAGACACAAAGAACATCATATATTTTTCTCTCAGGTTTTAGACTACAATTGCTTTTTCTACCGAATAAGGGAAATGATGATGCAAAAGAAAGGAAAAGCTGAAGTATGGAGAGAAAACCAACTGGAAACTCTGCAACCTGGGTATGTTTTGAGTATTCAAGAGTCATACTCCCTGAGCTTCATGGTCCTGATAGGATAAGTCAGTAAACCAGCAGTTTTAGATGAAGTGTCCCTTGACTAAGGGTCAGCAACTCGAAGCTTGTCCACCTGGCAGAAATTAATTTGATGTTCCCAGCTTTTTCCATACTGGTCAGCAATTAACTTTATGAAACAGCCCCCTCTTTCTTCTGTCAGACAGTACTGGCAGTCACTCCTCAGGAGAAGCATGCGGCCATCCAAATTCTTGGACTGTCTTCCTCCTCGGCATGGAGGTGACAGAAGCAGCCATTGTGCAGGCAGTTGTGACAGCCTTGCCTGGTGCTTCTCACACTGAAAGACACAAGCAGCAGCTGAGAGAGGAAGATGACCTCCAGCAGAGGTGAGACCCTCTGGCTCCAAGGGGACAGCACTGATTTCCACCACAGGAGGATTTGGCCCACTCTAACCAGCATGGAGAGAGAAACCAAAACACATATACTTTGGATGACTGGAGCTCAAGTCACCATTTGCCTGTCTGGAGCAGGGTAATTTTTCAGACGCCAGCTGCTGTGAGCTCTGTCCTCTTGGGCACACTTGTTATTGTCTTACAGCCTGCCTGAAGAATGTGGGATGTTGCAGAAGGGAAAACGATTGCAATCTCATTTGCACAAATAATCTGAGGACTTCTTTATGTGAAAGCCTCTACTATGCATGATGTGTCTGTAAAGCAATAGCCGGCGTTAGGAGGGAAAAGGGGGAGGGGACATGGGAGAGAAAAGGACAGAGAGAAGAAGGATAAGGAGAAGGGGAAAAAAAGCAGGCTGGCAACACTGGGGAAGTGCTTTTGTGACCACACAATGAGATTTAAGATCGGATGGAAGTGGTCCCCCCGCTCACTCGCTCCCTTGCCACGTCTCCTGTCTCTGAAAGAGTTACTTGGGAGGATTTCAAGGGTAGGTTTCTAGAGCGACACCATGTCTAATTATGTACAAGACGAAATGAAAAGGTGTAGGCCTGTCTTTCCAGCTCAGAAAAAAATGTGGTGTCCTGCGAATAAGAAATGAACAGACTGACCTTTTCAGAGCTGCTGAAAGAGAAAACCAGATGTATTCCTCAAGAGTCACTATGACTGAAGGGTGATAAAGGCTTGCATTGTGCACTTGAATAAAAGGAAAGCTAACCAGAAAACAGCAGCTGATAATAGTCAGGCCAGGCTGTGCTATTGTCCAAGGCACAAATGTTCAGCATTGGCCTAGACCACACTGCTGGTATATACAGTACAGACTTGGGGGAGAAAAAAAAATGGGGAGGGGGGGAAGGCAGCTTTTTTATTCCTGTTACCTACAGGAGATCGTGTTAAAACTGGTAGCAGTTATAAGACCACAGAGGAAGAAAATGATCTGGGATCCTTTCCTCACCACACACAAACACAAACATACACACACTCGATTTCTAACATTATGTTCCTGCAAGATCTGAATCTAACCATCTGCCAAATGAATAGACAAAACCCAGCTTGTCTTCCAGGGTTCCAATGTAAGGGGGTGGATAAAGAGGAAGCATCATGCTGGTGAAGAGGCTGGAGCTTTCTGCACTGCAAAACAGAGGTCTCCAGAGCTCAGGACAACCAGTGAAAAACCACAATGGCTTTAATTTGCCTGAGGACCAGGGGCTGGGTGGGGAACACTTGGAAGGCAAGACCATTCCCCATATCAGGCAGATCTCTGACTCCACCATAAACTCAGAGAAAAGGCATGGAGAGGGGATGGAGAAGGGGGAAGAAAGCAGTGTTTTGTGGGGACCAAAATAAAACAACAAAACAGAAAGCAAATCCCAGGCTTTGGTATCTCCCAGTCTTGGGGAAGAAACCGGCTTCTCCCTGGGCAGCAGCCATTTGCTTCAAGCCCTGCTGCTGTGACCTCTCTGGATTCTTCAGCATCAGAGACCTCCCAAAGAGTCTCGGCCACTTTTGAATGTCATGTCACCATTTGAGAACCAAGGCTGGGTCTGAGTGAGCAGATCTGCCCATTGGACATCGTTATTTTTAGAGTGGGCATGATAAGCTTCTGCCAGGCACCATCCGCAGCCAACCACGTCCATGCAGAAGTGTAAATCAACCTCAGCGGTCGCTGGGAGACCTTGCCTTTTCTTATTTAAATACGTTCTCTGAAATAACTCTTTGAGGCTGTTTTTGAATGTGGTGGGAGAGGGGTTTCCTGCTCCTCACTGCCCTTCCAGAAACAACAAACAGACGTGCAAACAAGCTGTGGGGCTTTTTTTTTTTTTTTTTTCCTGCAGTGTTGGTTTTGTCCTTTACAAAATTAGTTCAAGGAGATTTATTGCTGGCAACAGGCACTGAGGGCTAGCCTGGTGCTTGCCTGCAGAAGATGAGACAGGGTGTTCCCACTGCAAAGTGCTGCAGTTCGGCTGTCAGAAGATGAGGTGGAGTTTACTTCCTGGCTACTGGCTGTGTGACCTTGGGTGCATCCCTTCACCTCTCCCTGACTGCCCCAGTTGTCTCCTGACCGTGCACTTCTAAGACAGTCCTCCAGAGCTGGAGCCGGCTGTCACAGTGCGTACAGCTCCTAGCACAGCAAAATGCATCACTTCAACAAGGGATGGAGCAGCTGTTTGTATAAGGAATTAATTATACCATGGCTACCAGATACGAGTCCTCCACTGATCAGTGAAGCAAAGAAACAGGGACTTAAAGGAGAAGCATCAGGGAGAGGACATAGGTATCTGCCAGCTGTGAAGTCACACAGGAGTCAGTCTGTTTCCTTCCACTTTGCCTTTCCAACACGCTTCAGCCCAAACTTGGGAAAATGACCCCAGGGAGCTGGCTATTTTGAGGCTCCTGGGTTGTGGCTTTTCTGCCGTGATTACCCTCGAGGCATCTAATTAGTAGCAATAGGGCTGCCTTTTCTTTCTGATCTCTGCACAGAACTGTATTGAGAAGCTACCAACTCATCTCATGTTGTACTCACAAGACATATACAAGCTCCTTAGTCAGTTAGCTTTATTTTTCCCATGTTCACAGAAGTAAGAGAGATTTGGGGAGTGGAGTAGATGGACAGGAGGAGAGAACAAGTGATTCACAGGGAAATAATGTATTCCTGCCATACATTCAGAGAGAGAATTAAACAGCACATGTATACACACACACACGCACACACTCATGAGGCTGAGGAAGCAGGCTGAATAACTTTTGAAAGGCTTGCTGCATCTTGCTCCATGAGTGGGTATTGCTTGGCTATTTCTAAGAGACACACATTAAAATCCACAGCACAGTCATTTAGAATTTCAAAGGATTCTTCTTCAGGGGGTGGAATACAAAAGACACCACAGTTATTCACATAATACAAGCAAGGTTGGAGAAACAGCAGCATGCCATTAGGTAAGACTGAGCAGAAAATCTTTCTGGAGAAGTCTGACATCTATTCATTCAAAGCAAAGAAATTACCCTAACCATTTCTTATTTATGCATTTATCCGTGTGTATATGTGTAAGTGTATGTGCACATATAGAGATACCTTTGTGTGGCTATGATTTCTACACCAGTTGGAGAAGAGCTTGAGAGAGGATCTTAAATGTGTACTGTAGTGCGGAAAAGAAAAGGAGGGGGGAAAATATATATATATATTCAAAATACATCACACATCATCCACGCATCTACACAAACATGCTCGCATTTCTTTCACCGTGAGCTTTGGGTGTCAATCAGCAGAGAACAAACAGCAAAATGAAAACCAGGAGCTCCTTCTGTTGAGGTTTTATGATAATGTCCTCCAACATTTCCCTGTTTTTGTTTTCAATGTGCTAAACTAACTGTATGGCTGGAGTGGCAAAGAATGCAAAGCTCACACATGTAAAGCATTGTGTCCTCTGACATACTATTACACAGAAGGCTCACAGTTCCCCCCTCTCCCTCCCCTTCCTGGTGTTGATGAATTACATGAGATGAATATCACAGGTCTGGGTTTTTTAAACCGTGAGCTTAGGCAGCAACAATGACTGCAAAGCAGACATCGCTGTCTGAACCTCTATTGTTTCTATTTCGGGAGCATATTGAATGATTAGTTTGGGTAACAGTAACATCACATTACCTTCTACAGGCTGGAAATGTCTTTTAAAACTGAGGCAACGCTGAAGCCATGTGATACAATACTGTAGACAGAGCCAAGTGGAATACATCAAAGAGTGCCTTGATGCAGATGTTTCATGCAGAAGAAAATTAGGTCAGAGACCACTTCAATTTCAGCTTCTGCCAGGCTTGTTTGAGAGCTTCCAGTGAATTCCTAATGAATAGCTTCTAGGGCACTTTTCTCTCATTCAGTCGCAAACTGCCACAGCCAGATGAGCTTTCCATGTGGAATTTTTTCTCATTATTTAAAATACTGTTACTTTGTGTTCACATATTCCAGAATCTTCCTTACAACAATAGCAACAACTCCCCCTCCTTCATCACCCCCCAATAAAATATGAGGGAAAATGCAAAGGTAAGAAGAATAACCAATTGATACACAATGTATGCCACAGAGTGAGGGGGAGGGGGAGGAAGCAGGGGGAAAAGCAGCCTTTTACCAATTTTATGTGGTAAATAAATACTTGCTAAGAGTCCTTCTCAAATGCAGGGCTTTTAGAATCTCAGGTGCTCAGACTTGTGAAGGCAAAGCAGTCTGCAGAAACCCAAGTGTTTTGTTGATGTTTTTCCTTTTTTTCCCGCTTTTTCAAAAAAAATATATAATAGAAGAAAGATTTTCAGCGGAAGGACATTAGTAGAGAACCAGCTTTCCCTCAGTGATAAAGATGTCACAATTTGTTCTTGTTCTTTACCAACTACAAGAATAATTTTTTTTTTAATGGCAAAGAGTGCAATGCCTTAAAGATGTTTTTACAGCCTGTGCACATATCAGCTGGCACTGCCTGCTAGAGCCATTGGCCCGTTACACTTCCGACAGGAGACCATAGTCTGCTTCAGACCCACGCACAATGAGACTACACAGAGCCTTCTGAACTTCTGTTGAGCCACAGTGCCCATCCATCTCTCTTCTGAGCTCCTTCCTCTTTTGTGAGTAGCTTTGGGGGCCTCTTTTGAACCTTACAACTAAAAAGCAAGTCGTAAGTGCATTCACTAAGCAGTTTAGATCATGTTCTTCTTTAGAACTGAATATAAGCCGAGGAGAGAAGCTTGCAGTTCCATACATGGCATACATCAGGGACTGCAAGGTTATGTCCCTTGGAAATATAAACAATAGCCTAGCACTTTCCTCATCAGAAAGAGGTCTCCAGAAGATGTCACTCACTTGTAATGTGAGTGTTTTTAGCGTGGTCCATCTTCACTCCACAGCATAAAAGCAGTTAAGGAAACGCTGAATTAGAGTCCAAGACTCCAGCACAGGCCTCAGCCCAGGCAAAGGTGACCGTATGAGTCTCATGTACATCATTTAATTCATGCTATGCCTTATTTTTTCCCACCCCTTCTTAGAGCTGGCAGGGGGCCAAATCTGAAGGTGGATTGAAATCTATAATGATCTGGGTTATCTAAGGAGCTAAGCAGGTGTTGAGACATGATATATTGATAGAGCAAAGACATAAATCTGATTGTTGAGATGAGAAAAACCTCCTCACTGGTTACTAGACAGACATGCAGGTAGGAAAGTCTTTACGTAGCAGCAAGGTCCTCTCTGACACAGAATCAGGATCATCTATGAACAATTTTACCTTGCAATCCTGAATGTCCTGTACTCCACCCAAATGTTGCACAGGATCAAATCGAGACCAATGACTCAGACTGTCATCGGAGAGGATCCAGAAACTGACATCAGCCTCAACATGTCCAGCTGTTGTTGTTCACTGAGTCGCAGACTCATGACAGAACAGTGTGAACTCCCTTGTGTTCCCAGGGGCTTAGGTGGAACAAAAGCATAATATGAATTTGCAGCAGAACAAGCCTCCGTTCTGCATCTCCATTTTCTTGTGCAGAACTTAGGGTCCGACAGAAGTTCACAGATGTCCTTTTGTCCTCTTGAGACGGAACAAATGAGACCCTTACCCGTCAAAGCCCAGCATTTCAGAGGTGGCTTGTTTTTTAGGATGTTTCCAAATTCACAGCAACATACTAAAGCACTGGTACCTGTTTTTTTAGACATTTTTTGGGCCATCTACAGGTGGGCTTTTCTCTTTTCTGTTATGTTCAGGCTTGAGCACTCAGAAATGAAGGACCACAAAACCAAGTTGTTTTCTAAACCCAAGCTGTTTGAGATGATCCTGCAAGGTCAAGGTCAAGAATAGAGACCTCAACTGAATGACTCATAGCAGGAACAGGACATCTCTACTTAAGTGCATATCCACCAGTCTGGACTCTTTGTGATTTTTTTTTTGTCGCTGTAGTGACATCGAGAGCCACTCCAAATACCTTTTTGAGGAACCACTTGCTAGGTGACAGCTGATTCTCCAGAGGAACCAGTTGTCGACAAAATGCTCCACCTGATTGCTCTCCTGCTCTGCTTAATGACTTTATAGCAGATCTGTTCTTCTATTCAGAGGTTCTCATCTCTTCTGGTCCTGACACCAAGGGATTTCTTGAGGGCTCTCCTACAATTAAATCCACCCAAGGAATTCCCAGACAGATCAAATAGGATCATGGGTTTTTTCCCCTCACTCCATAATTTGAATTCCTAGTATCTCCTACAACTTCATGATCTCTGTATATCTGCAGTGTTTGTGCCCTTCTCCGTGAGGTTGTTCTCCTGTATCCTCAATTCTCAGGGCCCTCTGCAAAGACACAATGGCTCTTCTGAATGCACCTTAATTAACTTCTCTTCCACCTCATGTTCTCTTGTAGCTCAGTAATTTGTCCTATTTCATGAACTTCTCCAAGGCTTAACAGATCTCATACACTTTGTAACCTCCAACATATGTCAAAAACCTTGTTATTCGAACACCACCACACAATCTTTGCATAAGGGAAAATTTTGTAAAATATATTGGAATTCAATTCATCATGTATAAAATTGAGACACTCTTATTTGTTCTTCAGTGTCTGCTAAAGCACACAGGATACTGAGACAGAAAACTGCTTACAAAATTAGAACATACCAAAATAACCCACTTACAGGAATTTAGTTTTTCAAAATAAACAGTGAAATCTGTCATATCTACTACTGTTTCACATGGGACCACAGCAGGTGATCTCGCTGGCTTTAAAAGCAATGAAGCTCCTTCTTTTCTGGCCACTATCTATAGAGATGAAAGCAGGAGAACAGATACAAGTTGACAGTGACTATGACCACTTCTCATCAGTGTTTTGCCTGCAGTTCCAGATACAGTTGCCTCTGGTAGGTATCTCTGGGGATGCTATCAGCTTTGTTGTGGACACTTTTTGATTCAGCTCTGGATGGTGGCCAGCATATTTATACTTTGCACAGACAACGGGACAACCCTATATGGGAGCAAAATGCCTGCTGTTTCCTGAGCAGTTGCTTTTCTATTCATGGAGGAGCTCAGCCTCTTGGCTGTACAGAGCGTCTGTTGCTCTGGGTTCTCCTGGCCATCACTCAAGATCCAAGTAGTATCTCTGCCCTTTCCCGAAGAAGCAATGGCCAGACTATCTCTCACTGCAGGCCTGGATGGAGTAGGAGTGAGGGAAAGTTTCTTCCATGTAGTCTAATCCACACAGAAAAACAACTAGAGCACAAGCGTTAGTGACAAAGCTATGACCCACAGGCATTACTGAATACCAGAGGGCTTAGCCCCCCATCACTCTGGATAAAGACAAAGGGACATGATATTTTTGAAACATCCAATGTTCAACATTTATTTTGATCACCTAATTTCCAGACAATCACTTCTCTTTCATGGACACTCAGCCATGCAGTCTGATTCTTAGTACTGGAGCCCAGTTGATTAAAAAAAATGTCTACCATGCCAATTATTTCTGGGCGTGGTTAAAACAGTTTGAACAAAGAATGGGAGAATCTCAAAGAGAGGACACACATCATCCATCCCACCACCAGCGTAAATGGCAAGAGTTACATTGAATAAACTGATTCATCTGCACAACCCATCAAATTAGGAGTGTTTTTAAATAGCCTCTTGACTGTGAATTGATGTCTCATTAATCTAAAGTATATCACAGTGAGAGCCCTAGTAATGGCAAAGAGAGCAACTCTCCACATTGCAGAGGCTGCAGCAGAGATTTCACAATAAAGGCCTTTACATTTATTTAAGAGTGCAACTTCTGCTGTCTGATACTGAAGAGCTGGTGAATATGAAAACTCATCAGGGTTATAAAGGCATGGACATGCTGTAAGGGACTGGAATATACTGCCTCAAGGAGTTGTCCCAAGAGCTGTGTGGCCAACAGTTTTCAGAGTCAATGTCATCCATGGTTGAAATGTGGCCAGTGGTCAGAGAAGAAAATGATGCTTCAGTGACCTTGTTCAGCTGTCTTGTGGGGTGAGGCAGGACTTTTGTGTCCCATTTTCCAGCAACAAGCTGAACAGAGGTTCCCTCTGTGGAAAATTCAGAAGCTGCACTCTAAAGACCCTAGACAAAAGCTGCTCAGAAATGAAGTGGCTGTCAGCAGGCAGAGTTACACCTAGAGCTCGGCAGTAACTAGCATTCTTTCATCTTTCCTTTCAATAAACATGCTAAGATACTTTTTTTTCTCTAAAATTCTACTTCCTCCTCTTTTCTTCACTTCTCTACTAGCCCTGGATGTCTGCAGAGTTTTATTCAGGATCAGATGTTTTAAGTTAGGGATAAGGTGGAGTTTCTGCTTCAGAAACTTAAATTTAGTTACGCGCTGAAGCAGAACATTACCCCAAAATGCTTAATTATAACAACGTTGAACCAAAATATTTGGACTTTTTCTCGATTCTCCATTCCTTTTCTTGTCTTGGGAATAGCTAGTAATTTGAAACTGCGATTTTACAAGTAAATTAACTTAAAAGTTTTCCTGTATCTAGTGATGTCTGATTGGACATGGTTTCAAGGCCTGTTCACTGAAACATATGGAGATTTAAGGTGTCACAGGGACTAACAAAACTGGTGGCAGTGATCAGGAAACAGGGAGTGATAGCAACAATGGTGACTCAAGAGACACATCAGACCCAGAGAAGCCTCTTTGTTAGCCAAGAAAAATGCAGAAATGTCCCAGTGCCTGTGTACCAGCCTCCTGACCATCACATGTGTTGCTTTGCAGCCGTAGACTTGTTGCCATCACAGCATGTCTTCTGTCTCCTCTTCCCACCATCTCTCACCAGTTGCCAGGTGCTGGGACTCACTCCAGATGCTGGCACGTCCTCCGGTGCCTCATTTCCAAACAAGAGTGGCCTGAGATTTCATGTTGAATAGGCCTCCCACCCACTCACCCTCTTTTTGGAAAGGCACCTTAGCATCAATCACATTGGCACAGAAGCCTCTGTGGATTGTGAAAGGTATAAAAGATCTTACTTAGAGCAGGGTTGGGATGGGCACTTGTCAAGTCTAGGGAATAATTGTTTTTAAGACCCTGGTGGAGGATAGTATAGGAACTCCCAATGTCATGTGAATACCAATGCAAGAGAGTACAGATACAGTGAAGGGCTCATCCAGGCTTTTACATGCCTTTTGCTCCTTCCTTCACCTTAGTATTTGTACAGGTTTTGAATCTGGACGTAGGCAATTCTTTAGTACACTTTTGTCCAGTGTGCCAGAGGCAATATTTTCATGATTTTCTACCAGCTGCAGACCTTCGGCTGCTGGGGTATGCTCAGATCTAGACACAGCTTGCATGGGCATGGCTGAAGGGCCATTCAGCATTTTGGCAATCATGACTAGGTTCAAGTAATCTTCCAAGGGCCTGGATAAACTCTGAATAAAAGACATATCCTATAGATCCTAGAAGATCAAGAAAAATTGTACTAGGTCTCCTCATTCGTCAGTCACTGCCCTGTTCACTATAGGTCTTTTTTTTTTTTAATTCAGAAAGAACTGTTCTGTCACTTGCCACAGTCACCACTGAGAAGTGCAAGAGTAAAATGGGAGCAGGGAAGATCTTTGACATCTCTCAAAAATGTAACAGCTAGGAGCATATGCTCACCATGTTGTAACTCCAGATAAGTGCAATTTTTGGAGGGCCAGAAAGAAAACAGGCCTTTTCACCTTGCCAAGAAGTAACTGTAGTGCTTTCTTGGTCACTGACCACAGAGAAACCTAAACCGTTGGCTGAAATCAGGAAGAAGAGTGAGAAGGACCAAAAGCACATTTTCAGAGGCTAATGAGCTTCCTGCAGAGAGCAGCAACCTTCCCACTCCTTCCATAGCAAGCATCTTCGTGCCCTGACAGATCCCCCTCCGTAATTATTGACTGCTCCCTTTTATCCCTATAGACCCCTCATAGAGTGAAATTTAAAAAGTCAGTGCATAGGATATACGTAAGCCAGAAAGGATGCCAACAATTTCATCACAGTGTCACTGCCAAGTACCCATGGTCTAGCTATAATGCAGACACACTTTTCAAAGCTCCCAACTAAGTCAGCTGCTCCAAAGGAAGGACACATTCCCTCAATGCACTAACCCGTTGCTAAGTACTGTAAGTCAACAGTTGGCTTCCTGCCTTCCTCTTAAGCTATCTACCATCAAAACATGTCAGAATGGGAGAACATGGATTGTTGTCTGGTAAACAAAGGGAGATTTTTTTATCCTTTCCCTTTCCTGTTGGACATCTCCTTTGTATCGTCTCCTCACTGTACTGTTATCTAACACACTTTGGACTATACGTTATAAAGGGAGGGATCCTAAACATCAAGGTGCAACTTAATCACTTGTGAAAACCTGTCAAACAAAAATTCCTGCCCCATCTTGTTACAGAGTAGACAATACCTGCTTCATAAGTGCCTGGTGTTGATCCTTCACATACATGTGAAAACAGTAGTAGCTCTAGTATATCACAACGATTTATCATCACTAGTTTATCACCATATTTTTGACAGCAACAGAGAGACTGAAGCAAAATTCTATATGCCGCAAGGCTAGCCTATGCATGGGATCTTCCACTGTGTCAGTAGGTCACTGAGAAACAGTGCCCTGAAAATTCAGGCACAGTCTCACAGGAACTGAGAGAGTAGTAGAGCAGAGAAAGAGGTACAGCTTTAGCAAGGACATTTTTTTCCTAGGTACTTCATAGAGACTGATGCCTGATTCTACATAGTAGCAGGTGTTTTAGAAGTAGTTTTATCAGTATCATTTTTCCAAGAAAAAAGACTTTTAAAAAAAAAAATCACTGAAGAAAATGTCAGATAGGACCAAGAAATAGATAAGAACTATCTAGGTGGATTCCTTCAACTGGTTTCAGAAGTCTATAAATAAGGAGATCATACAGATAGTTAGAAACGGTTTAGTCATTACTGATAATCCAAGGCTTACAAAACGAACAATAGGACCTGTGGGCAGTAATAGCAAGGACTGACCAGGCAAAACTAAGTGACAGAAACTGATAAAAGGTAACATTCAATCTTTAATGATACTATATGTCATCTGATTCGACTCCAGGCTCCATTTGTGAGCAAGAATTTATTCTGTAAAAGGTAAGTTGGTAGAGGGGGCTAGGAAGGAGAGATCAACAAGTTGGGCTCTAGCAGTTTCTATAAGAACTTCTGCAACTGACTATAATCTTCTGTTCACAATATACTATTAATGCAGCTAGGTATAGCAGGACTGGGAGAAGACATAATGGAATAGGTAACATAATGCAAACGTCCATTAAAGACAGCAAATACAGCTACAGACACAGATAACTTAAGTCCCAGCTCTGTCTCCCATATGTACCAGGGACCACACACAGCATAGATTTTTTACAAAGCTCACAGTGAAAGAAACTGAATAATACATTGCAAATAAACAGTTTGGTACAAACACCAAATTCTAATTCCAGGCATATCCTTTTGAACTTGTACAAACGTCTTAGAAGTTAGATTTAAAAAAATATATTTAGTTGTGGGGTTGGTTTGGTATTTTGGTGGTGTTTTTTTAAAATAGATCTCATTTGATTTGTCTTTTGGAATATTACATTTCTTTAACCCATAATTTCAGGAAATCTGTCTTTCAGCTAGGTTTGGAAGGGAGTAGGTAGTCTTGGTAGAGAAAAAAAGAGAAAGAACTTGGTCAGCCTCTATGATTACCAGTGCAGATTCGTTCAGCTGTGTTGGAGACAAAACGCCTGTTCACTTTGTTGCTTTGACATAGGCTAGTAGTCTTGGTTTCAAAGTACCTAGTGAATCCAGGTCAACAAACGAACCCTGGCACAGAAACAAGTCCAGCACCATGCAGTAGCTTCAGGGTGTAGTCATGAACACTGACTGAGCCATGCACAAAATATTTTCCCTATTCCTTGATGACATTGCACTTGGAGGAGGTTGTGGGAGGGAGAGGTATCAAGGGCACCCTGGAACATCCTTGGCCCACTCAACCACATGGCTGAAGAAGGTTTTCCAGTCCCACAGCCCAAGAGACTGATACAATCACAGTCATGCTTTGATCTCCATAAGTGGAATTCATGTGTATGTATTTGTGGATGAATCAGTTCAGCAAAGTTCTCAGCACAAGTCTGTAGCAAAACTTAGCTTCGTGCCTCTTGGACCCACACAGACATGCTTTAGACATGTAGCTGTCCCACTCATGTCTTACTTGCAAAACAAAATGATTTATTTATTTTAAGCATGTAAATTCTTTCTTGGCATGTTTGCAGTCTTGAAGTCAGAAGGCAACTGAAGACCTCTCTCTTTGAAAGACATCAGGCTGACTTGCAAGCTACCACATCATACTGTCATCTCCTCTGCCAGAAGAGATTGAATACAAGGCCAGCTAGTGCTTTGCCAAAGGGCTGCTTGGTAAAATCCCATAATAGGGAATGTTCAGATGTCTCGCTCATTCATTTTATGGGCGAGATGAGGTGGAAAGGCTGCTGCACTGGGCAGCTTGCCTCTGCTCAGCTCTGGCCTCTTAGACATTTCTGCTCTTTGAAAGCAGTGACCATAAGGGAGGGAAACACAACTCACCCCAGCCAGGGTGATCAAAGCAGCAACAGGCTGAAGAACCACAGTAAAACAATACTGCAAAGACATTAATCTGCAAGCCTGAAGGAAATTAGTTTCAATCACTGTTCATTCCTTCAAATGTATTTAAAAGAAAAATTATAACCATTTTTTATTCCTATTTTTTATTTTTTTCTCCAAAGAGCCTTCTCTAAATTTTTATTTTCTTTGATATGTGACCAATTCTCAACAAAGCTGATTCTTTTCCTGGTATGTTATTTTTTTATACCTCAGGCAAGTGATGCTTTCATCTACTGTTTCCTTGACTTTTCCCATGCAGTAATTCGTGGCATCATAAAGACTTATTACATTGCTCACTCTTACCTCTTTCTTCTCAGCTTCTTAAAGACATACCCTAAATTATGCACCCCCTCTAAGAAGTGAGGCTACTTTCTCCACTGCTGCAGTTTTCAGATTTTATATTCTTATTCTTGGCAATCTCCATATTATAAACCACAGCCTCCATGTGGATCATTCCTGCATTAACCACATCGATTGCTCTGTTCTCTCCAGTCTTAAAATATGTCTCAGAACATTTCCTGAATATTCTACCACCATGTAAAATCTAGCTGCTCCAAAACCATCATTGACAATACCCTTCATTTGCAGGATGTAAGAAATATCCATCTTCTAGCTCTATGTCTGTCTTACAAACCTAACAATGTCCTTACTGTTTCATAGCTTTTTCCACACCATGCATAACGGATAGATCAATATCTGTAAGGATTCAACTGTTTGCTTCTGTGTTGCATTCCTGAAAGGAGCTAAAGGTGAGATGATCCTAGCTCGCATATACCATTGGTGCTTTCCCAATACTTTTTTTGTCAGCCGTTGACACAAGTATGGCTTAGAGCTGCAGCCTAGGTTTTGCAGCCCAAATACAAGGCACAGATAACACAGATGCAAGATCACCTTGCCTCACTCGCAATCTTTCTTTCTTCTGGGGGCCTATGACACCTTTGTACATAGGTTGAAGCATTTTAGCAGTGCTGTGAAACTGATTGCTGACTTTCTTCTTTTTCTTTTCTTTCCATATTTCCTGTTACTGGTTACATTTTCAAGTGATTCCTCATAGCTGGACTTTTCCTCATGGTGGATCTAAGGCTTCTGAAACCCTTTTGTTTGTATCAAACTAGTCATGGTTTGCAAAACATGACTTACTATTAGATAGTCAAACACATCTGAACTTCCTGCACACATTTCAGTGTACGATGATAGTGAACTGTGTCCTTCTACTACACATATGGAGGATAAATATCCGACTCTTGTTATCTGTTCAAAAGCACTTATGAGTTCAAAGCCCCAGGAAAAACAAACACCCCTCTGCCAATAGATGGAAAGCACATGTAAACCTATGCAGAACAGATCATCCTACTAGCAAAAGAAGTGGAGAGCATATTTTCCATAAGGCAGCGAAATAGCATCCCTGTGCCGTAGCTTCAATGAAGTTCTATAATTGGGCCAGAAGTTAATGAAATGCCTGTAGGAGCCTGTCAGAAAATTTAATTTCACTGTTTACTGAATTATCAGCCCGATAGTGAATCCCGTATGCCAACTCTTCATGCTAAAGAAGGAAAATTACCAATCCAGAGAACAGGATTCATCCAAGGGGAGGTCTCCTGCAACACAGAGGGGTCGACTGTCATTATACCCACAGCTTGTAGGGGCAAATGAATCCCTGGTGGAACTCATTTAAGTTGGATGAAATCATTGTTCTCATCTCCAAATAGAAAGAATGAGTGAGGTTGGAAAAAACATTCTGTCACAATGTCAAGTGATGCTCCATGGACTAGCAGATCAGGCTGTTGAGTAGAGAATGCCACCATGTGTATTGGGCCCACAAGTTGTCTGCATTGCAAGGGGAATATGGAAAACTAAAATGTAGGCAGTGAGGGGGAGACATAAAATAGCAGTTCAGATTTTATGAGTGACTGCTAAAGCAACATTCTTCTGCAATGCAATAACAGCAGGACTGGGGCTCATGGTAGAAGCAAATTTAATATAAACATGAGTTGTGTTTTATTTTAACATGTCCATTGACTCTTATACTTCCGCAAAATAAATTTACATAAAGAAATCATGCAACTATGATTCCCCATCACTGTGTACCCACTGCTACCTATGCCTTTGCAAAGCGAGTGCAAAAACTTCAGTGTGTGAGGTTGGCAGAGTTTTCTCCTTAAATTTGTAAAGACAGCTGATGAAAGAGCCAAAGGTAATGCAGGATGTAGAGCCTAGACTACCAAATTTTACTCACCAGCTTGCTTTATCTCATGTTACAAGTGTGCATGTGCCTTGTTTTTTTTCCATTCTACTGACTAACTCTGTGGAAAAATGAAATTAATTGTGGAAGGGAAGTAGATATTTTGTTCAGTAAGGGAAGTATAGTTGGCTATCTAAAGCTGAATGAAAGATGACAAAGAAAAATTTCATGTTTAAATTTCATCTAAATTTCTACCCCAAATGTACAGAAACTGAAATACAGTCCCCTTTTTCTTTTTGAAGAAGGACAGAAAAATATTTTACACATTTTTGTTTAATTGCAGTTATTTTTGTTTTGCTGCCATGATCAAAAAAGAACTATTTTCCCCAGGAAAAAAAACTCAAACACAAATGGATACATAGGCTTTATTTTATTGGAAACTCATATTTGTGAACAAAAATACTAATAAATTTTAGTTATAATAGTAAAAACCAGAGGTGTAGAGAAGGGACAATGCACAGAACATTCAGTTTTCTATTGGTCAATATAGAGTCACTACTGATATCCCTAGGTAATACATCTTTATGGGCCAGTAACAGCTAGCATAGGCAGAGGTAATCCATGAACTCAGCAAAGGACAGGCTAGCACAGATGAGGGGTGGGCAGCATCTTCCTGGTAAATTGACTAGCTCCAAGTAGTGAAAATGGTGTGTTACATCCCCAGGCTTCAGTTATGCTGTTTAAGAAAGCTTGTGTTGGCTTTTATACAGCAGTGTGAAGGAAGACAATCTCTCCCATATGGACTCCAAATGTTTTAGGTCAGAGCTCAAAGCACATTGTTCAATTATGATCTCAAATTAGTGATGATAATATCCAATAAGAAATGACGCAATTTAGGCTTCTGAGGGATGGAGGAATCACACAGGGCTTTAAAGTCAGAAAGAATATTAAGGGGGAAAACAGGATCTTCTCTACTCCTTTTAAAGCAGAATAAAAAATGCCACGTTTTCTGTTTGAGTGTAGTAAGAGCTCTGCCACCTGCTTCAATGTATTTTAACCACTGAGCTTTTGCAAGAGGGTATTTAAAGTCAATCCAACATGTCCTCCATCCCAGAGGACATCTATAATTTCAAGAATTCTGTGTAGATAAGACACACAGAAATATTCAGTGATAATGATATAAAAAAAAAATTGAACAGACTATCTCCAGCAGAAAGCTCAGCATGGGCATGCTGTTCAGTTTCACTAATTCCCATATAAGACTACACAATACATATCAGAGTAAACTTTTACCAATTTGTAAACATATTATAAGCCACCACTACTTACAAGTGATAAGTTAATTGTGTTTCTATGGGTTTCATTCTCAGCATTTGTTAAGGGAAAATAAAAATTGTGTATAAAGTCACATAAGCAGAGGAGCACTGCTATTATGCCCAGTGTTGCCTATCTTGGCAACAACATTACTACAATGCTTAGTTATAATTTCATTCCATATTTTGTCATTTAATTGATGATTTTCCTCTTTTTGATCCAAACTCTGTGTGCCATTCAACACTATTAAATGCTTTCCCCAAAGGTAATAAGATAAAGAAAATAAATTCTAAATCATAAATAATGAGCAATATCACACTGGAACTGAAAGGAAAACTGATCTGGTTTAGAGGTGGAAGAAAGCTTGCAGCTGCAAGTAATATTCTAGATACTTCCACTTTCTAGAAGAGGGATCCATCTTTTGATATCAAAATATGATGAAATCATTACACAGCACCAATATCATCAGGTTATCACAATACTTAATAGGAAATTAAATTCTGGACATCATCTGTTCTGCTTTAGAAGTTCTGATTTCACTGCATTAAAAACCCTTTCAGGGGCTGGAACACACGACAAGATACATAGAAAATGAAAAACATAATATTTTCATCAATACAATTTAATGCAAACTAATACGGTTATTTCTTTTTTGCTGTTTTCCCCTTCAAGTTCACTACACTTGGTACAGCAAATGCCATGAAATGCCATGAAAGTTGAGAGCATCATGTGAAATCATGGGCTGTAGCTGCCTTGTAAAGAAATCCTGTTGCCCCATCAGTAACATCATCAGGGAGAACAAATGAACCTGTACAACGGGACATGCCTGTTGCACAATGATCCTGACAAATACATGTGAAATGGTGAAGTATGGGTCATATTTCCAGTTGCAGAATAGGTGAGTTTTTTTGATTTGAGGTGGGGTTTTTGTTTGTTTGTTTGCTTGGAGTTTTTAGCTCATGACATAGACTTTGTACTACAGTGCAAAACATGAAGAAATAGGTTGGTATTTTCCACACTGAAAATGAATTTGCAGATGAGCAGCAGACACATTTCTAAACAAACTTCATCCGATTTAGATACCTAGTGAGAGAAATACTCAAATTTAACCTCATAATTCTTTTGCTTGAGCAAATCTTGCAGTTACAGTTGCACCTTCCATATAAAAGTGTTGTGCCTGTATAGTTCACCTAAATGATTTGTGGAAGTGAAGAGTTGTAGATGAAAAATTAGCAATAATTAATCAGAAAACCACCTGAAAACCGGGCTTAGTACCTTACCCATAGGACTGTATTCTTGGAAGAGTAATTGATTTAGGGACAGCTGAATGTAAAGAGTCACAAATAAGACAGTAAGAATGTATCAACACACATTTGATGATCAAATGAGTATAAATAAAAGGGGAAACAAATTTTATATAAACACAGATGGAAGTCTTTTGATAAAAAAGCACTGAAAAAACTGAAAAGCATTGAAATAATCTGAAATAAAAGAGAATATAAGACTGGACAGAATCATGAGAAGCTATCTAATCCTTCTGCCTAACTTAATTCCTAGCCACACCTAAATAATTTCCAAGAAATGTCCATCCAACCTTCAGTGAGGGACATTCCAGGTTCACATTTTAGGAAGTTAACAAGAAGGAATATGATCAAATGTGGGTCTGCCTTGATTCTACAACTCTGGAGAAAGACAGCATTATTTTAAACCTAACAAACCAGTTGGAGATAAAATTGCTCAAACGTCAGCTGACACACCTCAGTATTGACAGGTTAGCTTAGACAGCAAGTTACTTGTGCTGAGCACTTTAAATATCCAGTGGGAAAAATTCATATTCCACAGCTTAACTCTTGGAATCAGAGTCTGCTAGAGAATCGTTTCAGCTGAAAAATGGTGCTTTTTTCAGTCTTAGCAGGTATCCACAGCATTGCAGACAGTATGATAATAGAGGCATACGCTCAGCAGGGCCATGATCAGAAAATAGGAGAGGTCATAAAATGAGCATAAGCAGATAACATCAAGTTTAATCAAGAGAGAAAAGACAAAAAAAGATGGAGAAGAGAAGAAGGAGTTGTAGCACATTCTTTCATATTGAAGGATCATGACAGTCAAGTGTAAGGACTATTGAACACAGCATTTTTTTTTTTAAATAGAGAACACAGTGATTATTAGAAGCTTTATGGCAGATCCTAAAAGAAGCAGGGTGAGAACTGATTGAAGTCTTCATGGTTACCTAATCCTAAATCTTTCTGAACAGCCCATTGATACTTGAGATGAAATTTACAACAACCACAACAAAAAATCCTCGCAGAGGTCAACAGCACAAAACTCTTTCATGTTCTTATGGTCAGAACATCAATCCAGCAAGCAACCACCTTGCAATGAGATGTAGTGATGAGAAGCACACTGGGGCATGCCATGTGAGACACTACGTCTGTTTCTATTCAAAAAGCATGGCTTCACAATGCTAATACACTTGAAAGAGACAATCCTTGCTCTAATGAATTTTCAAGCTCAGCAGAAGCATAAAACCCCATCCAAAAGTAAAATCCAAATTATGTACATATGCTGTTTTAATCAAGGAAGTTTCATCATTATCTCCCTGAGTGAGACATTCACATGTAAAATGGTCGTTAGTTCTCCTGAAGTTATCGCAATATGTTGGAAGAACAGATGAAGTAAGGCAAAGAAGTCACCTACATGGCTTTATGGAGTCCAGCTAGAGCAGACCACAACAAACTCAACAGAGACTGTCATACAGCAGCTTCTAAAAGCACCTAAAACATGGCAGTGAGTGGCAGGCAGCTCCAGGTTAAAGTAGTTTCTTATTTAATAGCAAAAAATTTTAACAGTGTAATTTCTTTCCAGAGGGCACTGTGAAGAAAAAAAAATTACTAAAGCACAAGCTGCTCTAACAATGAGTTAACATATATATAATGACTTGTCAAGTATCATGACAATAGGTGCACTGGAAAATCCTTTAAAGTAGCTAATTCTATGAACTTCAAATTTATCTGTAGATAAATAATCTGTCTTCTTGTACTTAGAAAACTGGGGTTAAACTGTCTGATCAGGTTTCTGAGACATCAGAGCAGGAGATTGGACTAGATGACCTCCTGAGATCTGATCCAGCCTAAATTAGACTGTGATCCTGTGATCATCACAAAGAGTCTGAATACCCTCTACAACAGAAAGCAATCATTCACCAAGCAGTAAAATCAAGAGGTAGATGATCTCCATGAAACCCAACAAACTTGCTAGGTTGGGAAGACCGTGCCTGCATTTGAGCACTTCCTTGATCCAGACAAGCCACTGTCAAGGACACATTGGTGCTACCTCAGCTGTAGGATGAGCCTCAACCTAGGTCAGCCAGACCTTCAGCTCTGAGAATCAGAGTATCTACCTCATCTTTCAGAAGCCAGGTGGCTGGAAGAGCTGCACAGGTCTCAGAGCTACGTCAGGCAAATGTCCTTCCAGAAGGCACCAAGCTATGGTTGCAGGGGCGTGCTATGTTCCCAAATGTAGTCATTCTGGGAGGTAGACTGTGAAGAAACTCAGCCAGGGTCTGGCCAGCTCTTACCCTCCTTATCTGCGATTGTTTCTTTATGAAAGTGTAAATCTTCTGGAAATTTCCTTCTGGTCCACTTTCATCATGCAAGATCAGTAGCACTGTAAGCAATCAAACAAACAGAAGTCTGTGAGCATTAACAGGAAGGGCCAAATGCTCTGCTGACATCTGCAGTGTGCAGTTGAGAGAAAAAGTGTGTGAACCTTTTGGAATTTCATGGTGTTCTGCATTAATTTATCATAAAATGTGATCTAACCATCACCTAAGTCAAGAATATTGACTAACATAATGTGCCTAAAATAATAACACAAAAACAATTCTGATCCTCCAATATCCTGGTCGTTTCAGCTTGTACAGCTCATTTGTTTATATATGTCCCTAATGCAGTGCTACAGAGTCCCTACATTCCAGTGACATTGTCTTGTAGATACAACCCCTGAGGAAACCTAAGTACATCACAGAGCATAGGTTTCCTGATCTGAGCAGATTGTCCTTGTTATGTAGGCCATCTACACTAAGGACAGGATGTGGCAAAAATGGAAAAGAATATTGTGGTGTGTCAGCCCAGCACAGCATAATGACCCTTTACCTACATTTCAGTCCTTGGTGTGAAGGTGATGCACAGATAATTCATTTCTTTGGCGATATTCTTCTGCCTAGTTTGGGTTTGTTGTTTACTTTTGTTTTTTTCACACTAAATCAATTAATTCTGCCAAGTTTGGCCCAGAAATGAGGCAGGGAATCAGGAAAGAGAAGAAAAACTTGAAGTTGTGTTGTAAGAGCAGAGGTAAGTCAAGAACAGCAGCAATACAAGTGTAGGAAAGGTTTCTGTTACTTGACATGCTTCTGTAATTAGATGTTGGAAAGCACGGCAGTTTGTTCTGCCCATTCACAGACTTGGAAGAACTGACAAAATTACATAGTTTTAAAAAAACACAGAAGATTGATTATTAATATCTAACAGCACTTTCAGAATTGTAGTTTTCAGATTTTGCCACACAGTTTCATTCTCAGAGGCCTAATGTACTGCAAAGATCCTATATCCACACGGGACACTGGCAATCACACAAGCAAAATCTCCTGCAAAAATAGAGCCCCACTGATGTAAAACACCTTTTGCATGGTGCAGCTCCGTCTAGGAGAAGTCAGTGCTAAACCAAACAAGTTTAAGCCACAACTGCATCCTCCAAAATTACTGTAGCTGCACTAAGGTGAATACAATCATCCAAGTTGCACTCATCAAGAGAAGTCTGCAAGTGAACAAGCTGATGTATGTCATGCTTCATAGCATGAATACGTGTTCCTTCAGTCACAATGATTGAAAGAGGAAGCATAGCCTACCAGGGCCCACTGAAGCCCATGAGAATTTAATCTTTGCTTCAAAGAGAAGAGATGAAGATCAATGATGAGCACTTCAGAATGTTCTCTCTACCACAGTTATGTCCAATCCACCCCCTTGTTTGGAAGCAACTCCTAGCAACACATAAGGTTTCAAGAATTCACAGAAGGAATTTAGTTTGTATAGTGGCTGTTCTTAAGAGTAATCATATTTATATTGTGGTAGTACCTACAAACAAGGTGTTAGACCCACAAAACGTGGAAGAAAAGAGACATTCCTTGCCCAAAAGCACTCTCTGTTTTCATACAAGAAGAATGCATGACCTTTTAAATGACCCATTCTACATGGATCTCAGTGAACAACTCAGATAAAGCCGGTGATTTAACACCAATGTAATTCCACTGAAAATCAGCAGAATTACATTCGCATGACATCAGAAAGGGGACGTAGGCCCAGATTCTGCAGACACTCACAGAATTTAGGAAGAGGTGTAGAAATCAATTTGTATGGGCAGTACAGTGGAGGAAATGTATGCTTAAACCAGCAGAAGAGAGCACACCAATGTGGTAAATATAGCAGGCATCTATTTAATTATGTCTTATGTTTAAAACATCCAATTTTTAATTACTATCATTGAATTGATCAGTGCAAGAGCAACCATGGAATCCTCATACTTTCAACATGAAGAAATAAATTATCATCTATTTGACATATTAGTGCTGTCTGTTTTGATTTTAATAAAGATAAGAGAGGAGGAAAAAAGAGATAGATCCATACAACCCCATAAAATGAAGCACATAGCTTTTTCCTTCTCAAACCACGGAACACATATATTAAACATACAGTACAGATTTAACAAACAATCATTTGTGTTCTTTGTAAAGGTTTTAAAAAGAATTTGGAAATTCACCTCACTCCAGAAGTTATGGTTTACCTGCAAATTTTAAAGCGATTCTGAAATACCTTTGATGGATTTTGCTGCATCAAGTTCCAAAGAAGAATCTCTACAAACTAGTCCATCAAAATGCCCTTTCTGGGCAGTCTGGGGACTGTGTGGTTTGGAGTGATTGTTCAGAGAATCATTAACTTCCTCCATATACAGGGAAGCTTAAACTCTTTAAGTGCCAAAGAAGTAATTTAGAGAGCAACAATGGATGAATCCATGGTTTTGACACTGCAGCATGTCACAGGGATTCAGTTCTACCACTAGTTCTGGTGTAGGTTACCTGTGAAACAGCCATTGCATACCTGTGCAAACTTTTCAGAAACACAGAGTTTTAAAGGTGAGGAAGTACCACCTAATATTTTCTGCATTTGGCCTACATCACTCCATTAAAATATTGCTTGGAAAAGACGGAAAATTCTGATCATGAGAAGAGTCAGTCTGTTTGATGATGAATTAGTCACAGTGTTGAAAACAATACTTCATTCTTTGCTTACAGGGAAGAATTCTAGTGAAAGCAATTGTAACTCTGAGAAGGAGTATGGAGAACACCAGACAAAGTCCCCAGGAATTCAAGAAGACAACCATCAGTAACTCAGGAGTGGTTAATACCCCATGGGTGACAAATCCACAGAAAAAGGGGGACCAAACAACACTAAGAACACAGGACAAGGGGAAATGGGTTTAAGTTGAAGGAGAATAGATTTAGATTAGATCTTTGGAAGAAATTCTTCAGTACGGGGGTGGCAAGACTTTGGACTAAATTGCCCAGAGACGTTGTGGCTGCTCCCTCCCTGGAGGTGTTCAAGGCCAAGTTGGACGGAGCCTTGAGTAGCCTGATCTAGTTGAGAGGCGTCCCTGCCCATGACAGGGAGGTTGGACCAGATGATCTCTAAGGTCCCTTCCAGCCTAGGCCATTCTGTGATTCTATGATTATCCAGGAATGGAGAAGGGAGATAAAATGAAGGAGACACAAATCAGCCTGCAGCACAACTGCTGCATTTTGCTGAAGAACAAGGAAAAAAGCATGCAGGAGATAAAAAGTAGATCCAGTCATAATGACAAATACGAAAGAATAGGAAGAAAACACAGCACCAAAAAACAAAAACAGTGATGCAAATACGATAGAAGAATGACTAACATGACAAAATTTCTCAGTCAAGTAAAAGCAACCCAACAAAACAAAAATCCTCCTGAACCCCAGCCAAAGGGGGTCTTAGTCTGCTGCTCAATGAGGAGACAGATGATGTCAAAAAGATGGAAGCATTTGATGTCTTTCTGCGCCACTTTTTAGTAAAGTTGCCACCTGCAGCCAGGTGGCAAATCCAATGGATGCCAGCAACAAAGATGTAATATCAGGCCAAAAAAGGAAAAGAATGTGTTAGACAACAGCCTGATAAGTTAGTCTTATCAAATCATCTCCACCTGATGAACTTAATCCACCAGTACTTACAACAGGCTGAAGCAATTTCATAGGTGTTAGTGGTTTTCTCTGAGAAGCTAGAAGAAAGAGTTATGTCCTAAAAAACTGAAGAAGAGCAAATCTTATGTAGGGAGCTGGAGTTTTAGGCCAGCAGTTTAACCTCTATTCCTGCTAGATGTCCTAGTATTTTGAGCAGTTGTCCCAGATAAACTTATCTGTAAGCACTGAGAGAAAAAAAGATGAGCAGCAGCCAACATGGGTTTATAAAGCGCAAATCATGTCAAAGCAACCTTATTTCTTTCTCTGACAGAGAAACAGACTTTGTGTGGATGGAGGTAGTAGGTCTCATCTACCTCAAATTTTATAAGGGTTTTGACTTTATTTAACAAGACATTCTTACAAATAAGTTAAGGATATCTAAATAAATTATGTGGGTGCGAGGTGGTTGGAAATCATAATTAAACAATAATTATTAATGGTTGACTGTCAAAATCTAAAGATGTTTCAAAAGAGATTCTGCAGAATTTTGACTCCAGAAGTGTCCTATTGTGCTACAGAGGTCCTTTGGTCTGCTGCCTCAGTGAAGCTAGGGAATGAAGATTCATGCAGCAGTAAAGACACAAAGATTATCGAAGTTTAAAGAAAATGGAAGTGCTAGAGAATGATCACACAGGAATTAAGGCTTTTCCCCTCAAAAAGGTAGTAGGATCAACAGCCCAACTGAAGTGCCTCTACACCAATGCATGCATCATGGACAATAAACAGGAAGAGTTGGAAGCCATTGTGCAAACAGAAAACTATGACAAATTTTCCATCACAGAGACATGGTGGGAGGACTCACACAACTGGAGGGTTACTCTGGGTGGCTATAGTCTCCTTTTCAGAAGGAATGGGCAAGGAACGGAGGGTGGTGGGGTAGCCCTGTATGTTAGGGCATGTTTTGACTTTCTAGAGTTGAGTGTTTATTGGAAAGAATTAGGGGGAAGACCAATAAGGTACATATCATGGTAGGAGTCTGTGGTAGACTATCCACCCAGGATGAAGAGGCAGATGAAATATAATCAGCTGGGAGAAGTCTCACAATTGCTAGCTCTCATTTTCATTGGGGACTTCAACTTACCAGATTTCTGCTGGAAATACAGCACAGCAGAGGAAACAGTCCAGGAGGTTCCTGGAGTGTGTAGAAGATAACTTTCTTACACAGCTGGTGAGGGAGCTGACAAGGGAAGGTACCCTGCTGGACCTGCTGTTTGTGAACAAAGAAGGACTTGTGAGTGATATGATAGTTGGAGGCCATCTTGGGCATAGCAATCACAAAATAATAGTTTTCAATTCTTGTGAAGTAAGGAAGGGGGTCAGCACAACTGCTATCTTTGACTTCTGGAGGGCAGATTTCACCCTGTTTAGGAGTCTGGTTGAGAGAGTCCCTTGGGAGGCAGTCCTGAAGGTCAAAGGAGTCCAGGAAGACTGGATATTCTTCAGGAAGAAAATCTTAAAGGTGTATGAGCAGGCTGTACCCATGTGCTGAAAGATGAGCCAGAGGGCAAGACAACTGGCCTGGCTGAACAGAAAACTTTGGTGGAACCCAGGGACAAAAAGAGAGTTTATGACCTTCAGAAGAAGGGGCAAGCCACTCAGGGGGACTATAAGGATGTTGTGATGTAGCAAATTAGGAGGAGGAAATTAGAAAGGCCAAAGCCTGGCTAGAAATTAATCTGGCTACTACTGTAAAAAACAACTAAAAATGTTTCTGTGAATACATTAGCAACAAAAGGAGGGCTAAGGAGAATCTCCATCCTTAATTAAATGGAGAGGGAAACACAGTGACAAAGGATGAGGAAAAGGCTGAGCTGCTAAATGCCTCCTTTGCCTCAGTCTTTAATAATAAGATCAGTTCTTCTTTGGGTACCCAGCCCCCTGAGCTGGTAGACAGAGTCAAGGAGCAAAAGGAAGACCCCATAATCCAAGGT
>NW_009728864.1:0-2959 GCF_000703405.1 Apaloderma vittatum
TACCTTGCCTCAATTTATACACCATTTTCTACGTGCAGACAGTGCAGAATGTCAGGTAGGGGATCCAGGCCCTCCATTGTTTCCAGTAACTCTTGTTTCCAGTAATTCTCATTACCACGTGCGAATGCTCCATCTCTTTGGAAGATATGCTAGAGATAAGGCCATCCTGCCTCCACAAGATTTCCTAATCTCTTTACATATTCTGTGCCAGGACTAATCAGATCACCCCTCTACAACATTCCATCAGTTTTCTGACCATGCTGGGGGTTTGTAAAAAATTACAAGAAATGTTTAAGGCAAAATCCATGAATCAGTCCACTATACATTGTTTTACCAGATTTTTCTCCTAGAACTTTCAGGGAAGTCAGTTTCATCCGTGAAGCATTTTCAGTTTACCAGAATGGCATTTTTAGACAGAAATTTTCTTATCAAATACTTTCCTGGCCAGTTCTTCTTCCTCAGCCACTTGTAATTAAGAAAACTACAGCTTCTGTTTTCAACAGAAACTTATAATATTGAACCCTTAAGACACAACCCTTAGGGCTGACAAAGATAATTCTTTTCTACCTGTTCAAAGGATGGCTCGTTTTCAAGCCTGATGTTTTCAAGGGTCTCAGGTCAAATACTTGAGTCAAGCTTATTTTGTACAAATTGTAAGTTATCAGTAAATCTGGCTCCAATCTAAGGTAGTTTTTCTACTGCATTATCATCCCAGTGGTTCTGACAAAGCAATTGACAAAGTAAAGAGTTAATATAAATGTCAAATTGTATCTTGTATTTATGAAACACCAACCTACCTTTTATTGCATAGCAGACTTGGTGAGAGGCAAAGCATAAACAGCTCCATGTTTTGTCATTGTCTCTGTAACTGTTGTCCTTCATTGACAGTTTTGATTAGTGGCACTAGTGTCTTATAAATCAAAGGTAAATGTATTATAGAGGTTTTATTTTTCTTTTAGTTTAGAGCTTTGGGTAATGAAGCATCATATCATGTGGCAGACTAGTAAATCAATACAAGTAAGGCAATTTATTAAATTGACAGGATATGCACATTCAAGTGCAACCTAGTCCAATGTATGTGTTTATCTTTTATGTTTGCTGCTAGATTTCACTTTGTTTGGTGCAACGTACTTAATTTTCCCACTTTCCCGTAACTGTTTTTCCCATAAGCATGTTGTATTTCTGTCAGCGGATTATTAGAGGAATGAGGTTTATAGGATCTGGCTTATGTGGATGTCACCCATCAAGAAAGTCCCATGTTCACAGATCTGCTGCTGACAGATGGAGAACACAGACGTGTTATTTTTCCACCAGATAGGATGAATGTTTGCGTACCATGCCTGCTGCATGTAGCTTACAGTCTTTCTGTTAGATGTATATTTAAAGTCCCTTTTCTTTCCCGGCTGCCCATTTTCATCATATCTTTAGGCTTTTAATGTCTTGAGGACTTTTCCTTATCTTTCAAAGTAAGCTAAATTCAGCCAGCACTTAGAAAAATCGCTGGGAGCACCAGCAGAGTGACAGCACTATCTAGACAGCACGAATGAATATGCAGTGTTCACTGAGGAAACCAGGCTCAGAAGAAACTGTATGTCATCACAGAATGGCATCCACAAGTTGGCCCCCGTGGACTTACGTGCCTCTCAACCATGGGATGATTTCAGATTTGCCGGTCGTTTTTCACTGTCCGGCACAGGGATCTAGAAGTTATTTCCTACTGATGTGTGGATAAAGGGGAGTTATTTTGGTATGAACGGAAATGTAAATATACATATATAGACACATGTGTGTATATATTTAGAGTTTTTTATATATATACCATCTATATCTATGAAAATATTCTTAGTCAAACCAAATGCGTATTTTTTTTAATTTTTTCCTCATAAAACATTCTCATTGAAACTACTTAATTTTAAAACATCACGGTTCTTTTCTTTTTACCTTTGGATTTCATGTGATTTCTGCCAGTGGAACTACTCTGGGGCTCAGAAGAAGGCATTCTCTTCTTCAGTCTTCTCTCGGAGTTCAGTTTAGGATATTTACATGATAACCTCTATAAGACAAAAGTAATTTCTGACATGCAATCATTTTCAGTAAATGGGATAAGAGCTTGCTCTTCTCCCACCACTGGTGCCCTCTGCTCAAGCTGAAGATTTTACATTTTGCATTCATAATACTAATTTTATTAACACAGATGCATCTCTCTCAACATGCACAGTCATGTGTGTCCCTTCATGTGAAAAGGGAACATTTGTGAGTCTCCTGTTGATTTCTCAGCAAGAAACAAAAAACAGTGTTAAAGGAGAGAGGGAAACAAAGGTCAAGAGAAATTAAAAATGAGAATAATTTTAGCCATTTAGTAAATCTGTTTACTTTCTCTCTCTGTGTAGGGTTAGGTGTAGTAGAACTTCTGTTTCTGTTGGTTTCTCTGTCATGACTGCAGTAAAATTAATATGAGTCTTTTGGAATTATGCTTCTGAAAGCATTTGTCATCTTCTCTATAATAAAACATTTTATCATTGGTGGTGAGAGCTATGAAGTTAAGTGATAAGTGTGTTATAAATATGAAATTCAAGTTCCCATATTTATAGTTATGGAATAGTAGGATGTCAGGGCTGTGACTGTACAGACACTTGGTGCATGTAGCTGTTAGTTCACTCATGGTCCAGAAATCCCTCAGATTGTTCCCTATATGGATGAGGTCATGGATCATCCTAGGAGAAGGTGGCAACAATTAAAAGCAGCATTAACTCCTCACTGCATAATCCTTCTGGCTGGAAATTTTTATCAGACCAAGAGATTCCTCCAAGCAGCTCATAGAAATGCTGACCAGCACAGCTTATGTGCTTTGGTGTAGTGGCAAACATCCTCCATGATCAATTTGTTTGTCCCAGAGATTCCAATGGGAAGTCCTTGATGCAGAAGTGGCCAAACTGAACACAGGTAAGGCTCTTGGAGA
>NW_009728864.1:2984-3773 GCF_000703405.1 Apaloderma vittatum
GTTCTAGATAAGTCTTTCTGAAACAGTTGGTGGTTTAAGATACTCAATAAAATTAGGTGACGTGTTTGCTGGAGTGGTCACACAGGGTCATACCCTGCCTGGTGCAGGAATTCAGGAAAACAACAGTTGGGGGATCTCACCTGATCCAGCTGCAGATCACTGTAAGGACCCTTGCGAAGGAGACTTGCACCATCCTCTGGTCAGCAACCAACTATACTGTTCAGGGGATTGTGCTCCCAGGCAAGTGTTACTTGATGCAAAGATCTCAGCAAGCTAGAGTTTGGTTGGCTGGTTTGGGTTTTTTTAACATTTTGCAGATATAAATGTTTGTGAAATAATTAACAAGCGTAAGATTACAGTCATAATATAAGCTGCATGATATAACTCCTGGTTCCTTTCATATTTTGCTTTTTCTTCTTTAATTATAGAACACAGCTACCTCTATAATTTATACTCCTACACATGTGAAATAATATTCTTCTGCTCATATGCTTCACTCATATCCCTAATTATCAAGAAATTACCTTTTAATCCTCTTTCTTTTTCAAAAAATGATAACGAGGTGTAAACACTACTATATTAGCTCAAGCTGTAACTGTAATTTCATTTCTAGCCCCTAAATGACAGGAAATCTCCTGTCCAAAGTAGAGATGAAGAGTCTCCTTGGACAGTCAGTTTGAAGCTAGAATAAAACTTATGTATTACATGATCGATATGGACATGTGTTGGGGCCTACTACATAGAAACTTGGTGAGGTCACCGACAGAAAGTGCTGGAGTAGCTAATTAT
>NW_009728864.1:3794-11392 GCF_000703405.1 Apaloderma vittatum
ACATGCAGACTGATGTGCAGACACTCTGCTCTCAGAAACTGCATTCCTCTTGGGGTGCTGAGATTTATTCCTCTGCTTTAAGCAGTTCTCAAGATCTTCACCAGGAATAGGCAAGGTAAACTAGTTCTCTCTGCTAATGAAATACTGCTGGAAACTGCAGAACATGTCTATTGAGTCTGGAATGGCTTTTTAGTATCTTAAAATTCTTGACAAGCAATTTGAATTTGCATCTGAATTGTGAAATGCTGTTTCAAATTAGATTACATGTAAAGGGTCTCATTTGCCAACTGTTAGTGCTATTGTTGAGCATTGCAGAGCTGGCATAACTTGTGAAATGCCTTTAATACAAAACAAGTAACTTACTGTGTATTACAAAGCATAAAATAAAATTGGTGCCTTTTGATATTAGATGGATTTAGTACACTAGAAGTGGATATTCACAAATTGTTCTCGGCATTTGAAAAATGATTGGCATGAACCTTATTTAATTATAGTGTTTTCTTTTCTCAAGTAATTTTTCTTTCTCTTATTATAAAGCAGAAGTAAATTTATAAAGTAATACACTAATTATAGGAGAAATCTGTTGACTGAAAAGAGCATTACACAGGAAACGTATTTCTTTAAGAGGTTGATTTATTTAAATGTATTCAACAGGGATATTGTCAAGAATGTTTAGTTTGTTTCGGGTTTTTGACTTTGCAGGCTATTCTACTCTGCTGGGTAAATCTAGAAGAACATCTTAGAGGACAAAAGGACAAGGGACAGTAACAGTCCAGTGTTGGGATCAAGCTTTCCAGAACATGACCAAATTGAACTGAAGCTTCTACATTTCCTAAACACTAGGCAGTTGTTTTTTATCTGAGATGAGGTTTTCTGTATGTCATCACTCTTCAGTAAACTGAGAAATGGAGAAATGAAGGCTATATGCACATGACTGTTCATGACACCTTGCAGACACACCTTAAGTGATACATCCTTTTTGATAAAATGTGTGGTCGTAGGTGCTCACTGACATGAAGATTAGTTTCTCCCTTTCACCACTGAGAAGCATGGAAATATGAAGTATTTTACATCTACTCAGTCACCAAGGTGAGCAACTATGGTGCTGGGACAATCGGCATCCAAGTGCTCCAGTGAAGTGCACAGGGGAGTTCCTGAACTGAGGGAATGTCAGGAGAGGGGAGAGACCCACCAGGAGCCATCAGCTCCTGCAACAGCAGATGAGGAGCCCCGTTGCCTTGCGAGCGGCTCCAGTTCCTGCGGGAGTGCCTGCCGGAAGGATGCTGTGACTCTGCCAGCTCAACCAGGGAGCAATGGCACCCACCCGGCAGAAGGCCATGTCTTCTCTGAGCTCTGCACCCACCGTGACCGAGGCAGCTCCCCAGGCAGAGCTCCGAGGGGAACACGTTCCCACGCTGGTGTCTGGGTGCACGGTGAGCCCTGCTCTCACCCAGCACTGGCCGCAGCAATGAGCAGAGCTGTGGGAGAGGAACTGCAAGGTGCCCTCGCATTATAGGTAAAAGGCTCTGCAAGGGGAACAAGACAGTGAGAAGGACAGTGGTTTATCCAGCTTGGAGGAGCTGTCGAAATTAAGTCAGCCTATGTCCGGTATCAAAACCACTTTGACTAAGGGAAAAAAGGTGGGTCATTGTTATAAGAGATTCCTCTCTGAAGGGAACAGAAGGCCCATTGTGCAGAATGGACCCACATCTTAGGGAAATCTGCTGGCTCCCTGGGCTTAAAGATGCAATGAGAAGACCCAGGTAGGAGCCTTGGGTTATTATCCATTGTTGCTTGAAGTGATGAAGTAGCAATAAGAAGTTCCAGGTTGGTCAACAGAGACTTCAAGGCCTTGGGATGAATGGTTAAGGGATCTAGAACACAAGTGGTGTTCTCCTCTATCCTTCAAATTGCAGGGAATGATGAGCAAAGAAACAGAAAGATCCAGCTGAACAATACCTGGCTCCAAGTCTGGTGTCACTGGCAGAATTTTGTGGACTTTTTTGTAATGGGTTGGTCTACACAACACCAGGCCTGCTTGTCAGACAGCGTACACCAGTCTCAAAGAGGTAAAAGGATATTTGCACAGGTGTTAGCAGGGCTAATCTAAAGAACTGTGAACTAGATTTGAAGGGGAAAAGGCATAAAACCAGGCCGTTGTGAGAAAATCTGAAGAGCCAAAGCCCAGATAGAACTTAATCTGGCTACTGTCATAAGAGACAATAAAGATGTTTTATAAAAACATTAACAACAAAAAGAGGGCTAAGAAGAATCTCCCTCCTTTATTGGAGGGGGAAACATAGTGACAAAGGATGAGAAAAAGACTGACTTCCTTAACGTCTTCTTTCCTTCAGTCTTTTATAGTAAGTCCAGTTGTTCTCCAGGTACCCACACCCCTGAGCTGGAAGACAGAGATGGGGAGCAGCATGAATCCCCCGTAATCCAAGGGCAAATGATGAGTGAACTGCTGCTCCACTTAGACACATCCCAGATGGGATCCACCCAGCGGTACTGAGGGAACTGGCAGAAGTGCTCATCAAGCCATTTTCCATCATATACCAGCAGTCCTGGCTCATCAGGGAAGTCCTGGTGGACCAGAGCACAGTTTACTGTTACAAAGAGAGAGGATTTGGGAAAAGAAATCAGTGCAGATGCATTTTACAACTAGCACAGAAAAATCTGTCTACGTACAAGGTTAGGAGATTAAAATAGCAGTAGACCAAAGGAATTAACTTGAAAGATCCTGAGAATCTTTACAAAGGGAACTAGCATGTACTTTTACAAATTTACCCACCCAGGGCAGCCATCATGCTTTGTGCAAGCTGGGATTGTAAGCTTCAGTTTGAACATTTTTTTTTAAAAAGGAGTTTTGTCTTAACTGGAAATAGACCAGTATCTGTCTTCCTGATTCAAGAAACTCAGACTGCTGAATGCCTTGTAGCTATTTAATGGTTTTCCTGACTGTTAGTTTTACGTCAGTGTTTTTTCTAGAATAGTATATTCTATGTTTGTTACTGAACTTGATTTATGTGTATTGGAGTCTGCAACCCTGTTTCAGGCTATAATCTAGGAAATAGGGGGCTGTCTAAATAAGCGCACAGAAGCTGCAATTAAAATAGCAAATGTGGAAGGTATGCAATATTCAGGCCATCCCAAAGGAAGACATTTCTTGACATTTCTCGACATTTCTCAGCTTACTGAACAGTGGCGGATAAGCTGATCTAGCTGCTGCAGTTTATAAAGGCATCAAATGACAGATGTTTGCCCTGCTGGGATCCCTGCAGATGGGGATTCACAGACCTTAGCTCCCATTAGCTTAAATTGTCCCGGAGGCTGGTTTAATAATCTCTGTTATGTCCTGCTTTGCATCCGGTATGTGTGTGACACCTTTCAGAAGAAACAGTGCTATGAGAGAAGTAATATCTTTACATTACTGAAGGACCTGAGGCTTGGAGCTTGGTGTCTTTTGTCTTTCATGTCGACTTTGCACCTTGACAAGTTGTTCAAGGCCAGGTTGGATGGGGCTTTGAGCAACCTGGTCTAGTGGAAAGTGTCTCTGTCCATGGCAGGGGGTTGGAATGAGATGATCTTGAAGGTCCCTTTCAACCCAAACCACTCTATGATTCTATGATAATTCAAATTACAAATCACAGTGCAATACCATCAAGCTATAACCTTTGCTTTGGCATGTAAGGATGTAAGAGGATATGAGGATATAAGGAAAATGGAAAGTGAATGTAGCCGTCTTTATAGTCCTTTCCACTCCTCCTATAGCAGGGAGGATGTGTTTTGCACAGTCTCCTCTTGTGAGGAGACTTGGGCTACACACTGGACATGTGCGAAGGACAGACACTGACCTCTCCGTTGGACTGTTTGGACTGAAGGTCTTCATCTATTAGGTCTTGAATGCAACAGTTTTGGAATGTTTTGGGCAAAATGTACATGTAGAAAGAGATACTGTGTAGAAAATGAGGCTGTAGCAATGTGGGTGCGATAGGACACGAGGAAATAGTTGTGTCAGGGGAGGTTTAGATTGGGTATTAGGACAAATTTCTTCACGGGAACAGTTGTCAATCATTGGAAGAGGCTGCCCAGGGAAGCTGTGAGATCATCATCCCTGGAGGTACTTAAAAGATGTGTAGATGTGGTACTTTGAGACATGGTTTAGTGGTGGACCTGGCAATGATAGGTTAATGGTTGGACTTCATGACCTTAAAGGCCTTTTCCAGCATAAATGGTTCTATGGTTACACATCTAGCTAGTTAGGTGACTAGGAGGTAGGGATGCTTTAAGTATCTCCTTGGTGTCGACTCGTTGATTAGAAATGAAAGACCACCTAGGACTGGATTTCTGTAGAAACATCCAGGACAAATAGGACCACGAATTTTAACGTCTCTTTTATTTTCCTGATACATTATGTCCCATCTGAAAACTGCATGCAGCATGCATACAAATGGCATAAGGATCTCTGTCTTCTACTCCTGAATGCTCAAAGAGGACTTCACGTGTACTACATCCTCATAATGAAGGAGATTCCTGATCTACCACAGCTGAAGTTGGGTAAGGGAGCAGACATTTAAAAACACTGAATATTTTATAGTGCTGCATTTTCAATACACATTTTAGTACCAAAATTCTTGGTCTGTTTAGAGATTTTAGAGGATATTTGTCCCTGTTTTCTGATCGCTGTTTATTCTGACACGCTGTTAAAGATGACTGCCTTCTCAGTTTACACAATCCTTTTATAGGATGTGGCCAGATGTGCAGAGGAGTAAAATATTTTGCTAAGTTTCTCAAAATACTTGCCTTTCAGTGACTTTTTGACCTCAATTGCTTTTTGAAGACTTGAACTTCCAGGTCTGATTTTCCATGAAAGCTGGGGAAGACTGCAGCATACTTTTTTCTCTTGAGCAAACACTTCTTTAAAATCAAAAAGAAAAGTCTGAAAGATGATACGAGTTTTTGAAACATACTCCCTCATTTACAATTTAAAATTGGCGGTTATATAATTTCAACTTGCCCTTTAAAATAATTCTGCTTTTCTTTCTAATTCAATTGTTTCATAGATATTCTGGGTTTGGCAGATGATTTTTTTGGCTGGTCAGCCCTGTTAGGTCCAATGTGCAAGTTCTGGCTGGCTGGTTTTGTGGGATGGAGCTGTGGAATTTGAGTTCGGTCATGTCTGTAATGAGAGCATGAGCTCCTGTGAAAATGAGGTGCATCCCTGACTAATTCCTGCTCTCACACCTGTTTCTCTGAATTCAGAAAATGTGGCTCATGATTTCACATCTGTGGTGTTGTGTCTTTGTATTTCTGTACGCAGGTTTTGAAGTTATCAGTTTCTTACAGTGCAGAGATAATTATATTAGGAGAGTTGATTGCACTGGCCAGCAGACTGAAAAAGGGAGCAAAAAACATTTTCCAGTTTCACTCTATAATGCTTATATACAAGAACTAGCAAATATGATGAATTATGTTTCACACACTTATGGGCTTTAGAGCTCCTATTTTACACTTCATGTTTTGTTCCCCAACATATATTTCCCTTCAAGCTAGACTAAAACTCATAGGGTGGGAAGAGCACATACTGTGTTATTCAATGCAGCTATGAGAAAAAAAATACAGTGGTTTTATTTGCAATTGATGAGTTCTCAGAGGGAATCCAACATGCAACAAAACTCATGCTTCAGGCCTCTTAGTTATCAGGCCCATAGAAGAGATGGTTTTTGTCTCACCTGGACAGGCTTATGGGTTGGGAGATACAGAGTTGTGGATGGTTGGTTGACCACGACTTGCGAACTATCCCAGAGCACGTATTGGCTTTCTAAATGCAATTAACGTGGGTTTCAGATGACTACTGGTACTGAAGCAGGCACTTAATTTGCAAATGTACTTGTTGTAACACATGCAAATTTGTTAAATGCAAATACTCTTTTTAGCCTCTCGAGCAGAGTGTTATTTGCATCATTTTATTCACAGTCTCAAAATCTACTGAAGATTTGGTTTTAAGCCTAATCTTCTGACACCTTTTTCAAACCTCAGTAAAATTGTGGGGTGTAAGATTCATGCAGTAGGATGAATATGGAACAAATTTTTGTATCCTTAAGATCACTGTGGAAAAATAGGTTCATTTAAGACAATAAAATATGTTATCTGAAAAGTAGTGCTCTCTATCTTGGGGTGGCATGAGCTGCACCGTACTTGCTCATTTTTCTCCACTGACAGGGGGGAATGCAAATGACTCATTGAGTTCTAGACATCTATAATGGTCAGATTAATCTTGTCATAGGTTTCTAAAGATAGTTAAGATAAATCCAAGACTATAAATCTCTGCAGACTTTCTTAATTCTTTTTCTTTCTCCCTGAGTGACATATTAAAAAAGTAGTAGCCTAGTTTAGATGTTATACGTAGGAATGATTGTTTCTCAAATTTTACCAGCTAAGGATGGGTCTTTTCAAGGACCTACACATCTCAGTCCATCCTTTCCTCTTCCTTAGGACTATTTAAGAAGAACCATCTGGGGACTAGGGAGGGGATTGACCTGGTGGTTGTTCTGCTCTGTTTCTTTACGGATGCTGTTAGAAAGTTCTGCAGAGTAAAATCAAGCTGCCAAAGCTGGAGAGTTGATTTATGCCCTCCTTCACCTTATAGTCTGTGGTGCATTTAAACTGGAGTGTCCCTGTGCTGCGTTCTCTCAGGACTGCATCAAAGCACTGCTGTTTGCTGTAGCAGGGGAGAAGTGTTTCACACTCCACAAGGCACTACAGAGGTGCCCAGTCTCTCACTAGTCAGACACTTACACAGTCCTTTTGCTTTTTACACATCGTTTGCTCAGACTTTGCAATTGTGAGACTTTGCATTTAGCTCTGGAGGCATGAATACCAAGGGACAATAAGCAAACTTCTAGTAGATGAGAGGGTAGATGATGAAAAGAAAAAATTCTGCTGTCTTTGTCCTGACAACGCCATTCCAGAACTTCTGCAGGTTTAGTGGCCCAGGTTACGCCAGCAGAAGTTGCATCTGCACAACTACAAAGCGGGTTGTGGAGTGCCCACATCCATACAGAAACTTGTAAATTGGTGAAGAATATCAAATGAACTGTTTCTCACATGAATAAACAACTTGTTCTCAGACCAGATCTCTTTCTTTGTGTTTTTTCCCTAGAGGAGCTGTCTGTGAAAGAGACACTATCTCAGCTTTGTATGGAGCTGCAGGTATTTTCTCCAGCAGAACCTGCCCATACATTTTTCACGCCCGTTTTTCAGGTGTACTGAGACAGTCCAGTCACATATCAGACCGAGGAGAAAAAGAATTTGGTGGCATCAGGAAGTTTGTTGGATGTTTCTCTTCCACCAACAATTTCACTTAGTTCTGTAAAGACATTTCTGTTACTTTTAACAAGTCACCAGCTGCATGACTTTAACATCCTTCAGTAATGTCAGAGTATCAGAGTAGGCAGAAAAAAATTACTGGGAGCAGGTTGCAATTACAGCTTTTATGCTGAAAGAAGAAAAGATACTTTGGTAGGTTGCACAACCATGTATTTTCAAATAAGAATCCCTAAATGTGTAGGGAGGCTCATGGGAGGAAGAAAGTG